>NC_064874.1:34231902-34239402 GCF_943734745.1 Anopheles darlingi | reverse complement strand
TGACCGGTGCGCGGTCGTCACCAATTGGCTTGTTTGGCTTCATGATGATGATGATGTTGGTGATAAGGTCCCTTCGGCTGTTGTTGTTGAGCTTGAACTTTCGGTGCCCGATGAATGCTTAAAGTTTCAAGTTTCATCCAAACCTGAACTCGTCCAAACAACTACATCGCACCCTTCAGTGCCACCGAGGAATGACCGGAACAGTGGAAAACATGAATGATTTTCCGAACCATCACCACCGAACTGAACCAATCGGATAGAACCGAATCGCGGCGGCGTTTGATTGAACCGCATTCCGCGTGGCCACCAGCCTACCGAATTCCGGTAAAAAGGGAAAAGTATGATTTGCCAGAACGAAAGCATAATGGGCACTACCTCTGGCGACCTCTGGTGGGCCACACAACGGGGCAGCTCGCGACTCATCTCAAACCCGCTCCAGGTTCCGGTACAGGCTCCAGGGTTCAGGTCGATCCATCGATCGATCGATCGGTCGGTCGGCCGGTCGGTCTTGGACCGGTTTCGATAATTACCACCGATGCGGGCAAAGACCGTGCAAACGACACTAATGCCTGCTGGCCAGTGAGAGGCGTAGACAGAAAGAAACAGTGTGAGACAGTGAGGCAAGGAGACACATTATTTAATTCCGCTTTTCGGACCTCGTCAGGTCCGCACCTGATGATCCCACCGACCGGCCGGCCGACAAGGCAATCGATCTAATTACTGGGTTGTTGTGCCGCCGTCGCCGCCATCGCAAGTCCCCTTTTTTCCGGACACGAAAGCTTGAGATGTCATAACCTTGGCCGTTAGTTGTTGTGCTGTTGCTTGTTTCCTCTCTGGAATAATTGCGACGGACGGACCGTCGATGCCGATGTCGAGACAGCGGTAGGTCCAAAATTGAGATATTATTCTAACATTTACGAAACATTACAAGCGAGATAGAGAGAGAGCGAGACGAAGAGAGGAAGAACGGTGTACCGTAAGGCTATAAGAACGCCGACCAACGCCAGCCCTCTGATGGAGGTGGCGCGTAGCACAATTATCCACCTATCCGTTCGAGAGACAGACCTTCGCTGCTCGTGGGCCGGGTGTTCTCCGTGGTCGAGCTACCTCCTGGAATCTAATTTCCAGCTGGATAAGAGGCTGGAATTTCCGGGCACGCAGATATCGAATGATGTTATTAAAGCTTCGCTCCCTCTCTCTTTCCCATACACTCGATTCCATTTTTCGGGTTTTACGTGAGGCCAATGGAACCGGCCGGAACGGACCGGACTGGACCGGAAAGGGTCTAATGTGCGTGCTCTGCCGTTGTGTTGTGTGAAATCGGTTCTCTCGAGTGTGCGCGCACCGCGTTCTTCCGCGGACTCGAGAACCACAAATGGACGCAAACGGACATAAATCTACCTGGTTGGTGGCACGATGGCCGGGCGGGCAGGCAAGCAGGCAAGGAGAGAAAGAAAAGGAAAAACGAAGAAGGGGCAAGAGGGAAGAAAAAACAAAAGAAAAGGCCCCGGTCCCTGGTTTCCCTCCCCCCCGAGGCATGCTAAGCGGGGTTGCTATGGAACCATTTTTACAATGGCATCTTCTTCGATCGCTCGTCGTGTTCTCTGCAGAGACCGGACGACTAGACGCCACCGTCGAATCCGGTGATCAAGGGAATGTTTACGAAGCGCAAGTGCGCTCCGTACAACCCTTGGCTGGGAGGGGTGTGACCTTCGCACTGTGCTCCGGATCTGTGACCCTGAGCTGCGATGAGATGAATGAAGCAGAAAGCACGGAGTACCGCGGGAGAAGGGGCAGTGATTGTTTAACGAAAGCGATCATGGCACCCTCAAGCGATCTATGTGACGAACACCCATGTCACCCACATTCCCGGCTGCGTGTGTGTGTGTGCGTATGAGAGGGTGCCCGGTAAAGAGGTTGCTTAGCCGACCGCCGGTTCAAAGATGGAGAGAGATCGAGTTGTTGTTGCTGTGGGGGGGGTACACATCATATCTGGCACAAAAAACACACAACCCTCCCTCCCTCCCCGGTGGAAGCGAACTGGAGCAGAACAACCCCTAAGTAGAGCTCAGCCACCCCTCTCCACGATCCGGGCACCTCGATGAATGCCAGCAAATTTCGCCGCCAACCGATGAACGAAACATCAAACCAACTTCGCGAGAGATCATCGCGTGTCAGTCGATCGTGTTTTGGTCAACGGTGTGAGGGGAAAATTCGATTAAATTCCGGGTCTCCGGGAGCGTCGATCGGGGCCACTTGTAATGGAATGGCCAAAGGAAGCAAAGCATTTCCTAATCTCTGCTCGGGAAAATGATGATGAGGAGATTAGAGATTGTGTTGCACTGTATGGGTTTTACGTAAGCCACGTTAAGCTCTCTTGCTCTCTCTCTTTCTCTCACGCTCTAACTGCTCGCTAACGTCGGTTTAATGACTTCTGAAATGGAATTAACCCGACCACACACAACGTCAGAGACTTAGAGCGGCTCGCAGCCGGGTTATAAGTACTCTGCTTCAAGCGACCACCATAGCGCACACAGCTCCTCACAGCTTAGCAAAACTTCCTGTCCTAGAGACCGGATCCGCATACCGGATGCTAATGATCAACATAAGCCACCAGCAGCCAGCCAGCCAGCAGCCCCCCTTCTGTAGACACCACAAACTTCGTTCACCCTCTGGTGGCTGGTGCATTATGTTTACATTGTGGCCATCAACCAGTAGTCAAGGGAGCGAGACGGGCCAAGGAGGGAAGAAGGGGTGTGTTACATTCGTGGAGGCCAGCCAAGCAGAAACGACCGTCTGACCAACCGTCGTCGTCAACCCACAAAACGACGATTGTGTCAAAACGTAGGGAAGGAGGTGACGGTGGCGCGCCGTGTTGTCTTCCGGCTTTACACTTGGCCAAGATTCGCGCAACTCCAAGGCGAGTTCCATGCTTCCAGGACCCGGTACCCCGCCGGAGCTGAACTGCTGGTGGTGGTCAAGGTGGCTGAAGATGTCTTGTTGCAGAAGTAGCTGGAAAAGCGAAAGAAAAACCTTGCGACAAGACATTTCCCCTTGGCGCAGGGCAGCTGGAACCTAACCTCAAAATTGATCTGGCTTAGCTCGCTCTGCGCCACTCCGACACTGGTCTCTAAAACCACATACACATAGGCACACACAGGCACACAGGCATTGTAATATCGCTGGGCGTTCCCCCCGGCGCCGGGTTCCTTGGTAGAAGAAGATGAAAGGCCGGCAACCGGGGCCTTTCGGCAGAGGGTCCACTGTTCGGTCTCCGTTCTTTTGCTCATTTTCCACTTGATTGACGATCGCGGCGGTAGACCACCAGCGGAGCGAAACACAACCACAGCAACCGGCGCCAGCGAGCTTAGGCGAGCGGAAAATCAAACATTTCAAAATGACCGCCTTACGGGTTGTTATTTGGTTATTCAGCTTTTCGGTCATTACTATCCCCTCTGTCACGGCGGGAGCGTTTCCATGGTGGTCTTACGGTCTTGGTTTTCAAATCGGTAAGTCACCTGCCTCCCTCTCCGATCGAGAGAGAGAGAGAAAAAGGCCATTTCCAAAGTGCGACCGAGGGAAAACGGATCGAACGAATTCCCAAATTGGTTCCGAACGCCTCTTTCCACACAGGTTCATTGCACTCTGTCGTGACAGTGGTACCAGTGACAATTTGGAGCAAAGTTGGCGACGCTTCACCTGGTAGCCCTGGTAGCTTACGGGACTCTCATCCACGGGCTGCTATGATTCGAGATTCTTTACACACTGTCTTGCTGTCTTGCAACAATTAACGAAATAGTCGCCAACAGACAAAAAAAAAGCCCCGAAAAATTAAATCAAACGAAGTAATTGGTGACACTCCGAGACTCCGAGGGTCAGAAGATTAGAGATCGCGATGCTCCAGATGCTCCAAAATTGACGTCCGATCCGTGAGTCCGATCGTGCCTCCTTCCGTTTGGTGGTGATTCCAAACCGTTAGACTGATGCCCATTTCCGGCACATCTCTCGCTCTGCACAGCGCTGCTGCTGCTGCTGCTGAGGGCACGACATAAACACAAATAAAAAGAAAGAATTAATGGCTACCCACCCGGTACAGGATGGTATCCATCAGCGCCAAATCAACGCGGTCCGATATCGCCCGGGATCGGCCCGGCGTCCAGATTGTAGCTCGATTCGATTCCAGACTCCGCGCAAAGCGCGTTCGCAAAGATATCTGTTAGCATTCGGCATCGCAACGAAGAGGCTAAGGGGCGAAAAGGGCCCACCACCAGACCGGGGACTTCGGGGTCGGTCAACGGCCACGGGGCCGTGTTGGCCGGAATATTTTGGGCCGGAAATTAATTCAGTTCCCAGCCCATCGGGCCGGCACTAATGATGGGAATCCGCGAATCCAACCATAAAATATGTCAATGAGTAACGGGCTTCCTGTGTGAGAAGTGGCGCGCGAGCCGGCGGTACGCGTTGACCATTGACCGGGAAGAGTTCCCGAACCCCCCCGAACCGGGTGCTTACGGTGCTTCAACAGTTGTCATGGAACTGGAGCTAAATCACTTTCGGATAACCATGCGCACCGGGGGAAAGATGATGGTACACGCGCGCGCACTGTCTTTTCTCTTGCGCGAAGACACGAGGTCATAAGCTTCTTTCACTGACGACAACAACAATCACAGAAAAAAAACCATTTCTCGCCGACACTCCGACGGTTTAAACAACGCGGTGCGCTCACACCCGGTCCGGGCGGCTGTTTAAAGTCGTCGGAATTTCAGTCACCCGGGGTGGAAACCTTTTTTATTATGGCCAACGCCCTCCCTCGCCACCGAGATGCCTCCGGATTGACAACCGCTAATTTATCGTCCTGATCATCGGAACTCGGAACAGTCGCCACCACGGAGAGACCACCAACCGTGAGCCGCGCTGGAGTTTTGTCTGTCGCTTATCATGCGACAATGATCGGTGAGCATGTATATGACGACGGCGACGATCGCGACGAGAAAGACGGAGCATATGCTCCGATTTGGGTGGCGTATGCCGTGCATAAGCCGCCATCATCATAGTCGATGGCCGACGTCGACTCCTACTCCTGATGTTAAAAGAAGAAGTGGAATCACCTTCTCCATCATTTCGTCTCTCCTCGCCCCACTCCGATTCACCACCACAGACACCCCCTTCTCGGAAGACGCAAACGCACCGCATCACCATGCATCTGGTGCATGCTACCTTCCCCTCACCACCAAACCCGTGAGCATATAGTGCTTTTTAGAGACCTTTCTTCTGATCACACACACAGGCGCGCGCCAGCACACAATCCGGTTTCGGGGTTGGGTTGGCGTGTTTCGACAGAAGACACGCGCCTACGCAAGACATTCCACTTGGACTTGGGGCCATGCCACAAGACTGTGACGACGAACGATGAGTCGACGCCATGCCACGCGAACGCGCCCCGTTTGAGATTTGTGTCTTTCGGAGCGCCTATCGGCGTAAGGGGAAGAGGACGACCGTAGGCTTGTTTGTACGATTCGTGAGTACCATCCGTCGTTACCATCCGTTGTCCTCCGGTGCCTTCGCAAACCTGTAGGCCCCCGGGTAGAGGGTGAAGATCGCGACGCCTTCGCGATTTTGATGCCCCTCAGGCAATTGGGTGCGACCTACGCAAAGTCTCGCGGACTCGCGTTCATGACAGGAAAGGAACCCAAAAGGTCCGCAGAAGTAGGTCCTCCATCATGGCATGATGGTGTGACAGGAAGTGGGGGATGAAAAACAGTACCATGACGACGACGCCGACGACATCATGTACCATCCACCTTGAATCCACGTGAATTATTGTTTTCGTCGTGCGGAGAGGTCCTCTTTCTGGGAGAGAGGACCCCCGGCGCATCGCAATAATTGGCGCATCGAATGGCGCATTACTCATTGGAGATCGCGGGATCATCAAACTCGAGTTCGAGCACGTCGAGCACAATGCGACGCTGGAATGTACGCCGGCAAGCTGCGCAGCGACAGGAGGAGGAGGAGGAAGTTTGTACAGTGAATTGATTCCTAGTTAATATCGCCCGGTTCCGATACGAGACCGTGCATCGAATCGAATCGATTCCGATTCGGCGTCCTACTCCGGGCACTCTGGGTGTGACGAATACGTAATGATGCCGGCGGCGGCGGATAGACCACTAGATTCGATCAGAAAAAAAAAACCCTTTCTCACGCCATACCCCTTGGTCGATGATTGAGGTCTTGAGCTACAACAGCATCATCTTCGACACCTGCTGTTCACCGTCCAGTTATTGGAAAACTTCTTCCTCTCCCTTTGCTGGCTTCTTCTAATTAAAAGCAAAATGTGTCCGCATTCCCGGTGGAGTCATCGATTAAATCGTTTGCCACATTTGGAACGTAAACGCGCGCGCCACCTAACGACGGGGTCATTACATACCGTACGATCGTTCTGTCCCGATCGGAGATATAAACCGCTCGATCCCGGCGCTCTCTAGTCTAATTCGCTCGTTTTCCTCGTTCACCCACCGGGCGCAAGGTTCTGTTGATTTAATTAAAGCTCCAGAGCGCGCAGACGGCACGAAGGAAGGGTCCGCTGCACACACATGTGCACTTATGTCGGGTCGTTCGCGCTAGCCCGCTTATTGGGATCGTTCCGCCCAACGAAAACGCATTAGTACCGTTAGCGAATGGGAGAGTAGCAACTTGTTGCAGATTTGCTTTCGCTGCTGCTGCTGCTCCTTGGGGAGAAGGAAGGTGCAGGGAACACGCGATCGAACTAGCGATTAGCACCGTTACGTAGGGACCGGACATCTACTCTGTGTGCAGAACTGTGGGCAGCGCTACCCCCCGGCGGGGGGCCGGAATTATCAGGTTACTTCCAGCGCAACGTTCGTCTTCGCTGTTTGGCTGGAGTGGAACTGGATCGAGATCAACATTCCTACGCCTACGGTCTACGCCGCCAGGCACGCAAAGGAGTTGTGGGCATCTCTTGAAACGAGAGACAGAGAAAGAGGGAGCAGCTAGCACACCTGTCCCTTCCCTTCCGTCCTGTTGCTGCTGCTGATCTGCATCTAGCTCCGACAACACGAAGACGCTGCTGCCGGGCACGCCAATTGGGGCTGCACCAGCAGCTTGGAAGCTTTCCATTTCGATGCACCCAACTGAAACCGTCCGCATCCGCGTAATTGTCTCCACTGCAGCCGCTGCAGACGGTGGTGGTGGTGGCCGCATGCGATGGTCACAACCGCTCGGCCAACCGAGTGCTGACTGGCTGCTTTCAAGATGCGCCACTAATAACGTTTGACGCGCAATTGGCCGCTCTACCGAGAAACTAATTACCTGAACGTCACAGACCATGAAATTGCCATCCGGCCTTTCTTTTTCCCATCGCAGGGCCACAGGTGCCTTACCGGTACCACAGCACCAATCGTCGTCGTCGTCGTCGACCGGTTCCGGCCGGTTGACCTCCAGTACATTACCTTCGATCACTAAGTCAACCCCTTCTGTTCTCTC
>NC_064874.1:34221902-34226902 GCF_943734745.1 Anopheles darlingi | reverse complement strand
AGTTTTGACTTAATTCTGGCAATCTTAAAATATAAGTTTCCATCAAAAATTAAACTATCATTCACTAGTAGCAGATTCTAATAGTTGATTTTTGCCATTTGTTCACACAAAATACTGGATGTACTAGCTCATATGACGATCCTCCTGTTACTATTCACTCCTGCGAGTTTTAGTAATTGAAATAGTATAATAATCATTTCTTATCTTTTCTCAAGAATGTTTGCCTATTCTTGTCTCTCCAGATTCCTGCTCTATTCCATCTAGCAAAGAAGACATTCTTGAGCCAGATTATACAGCGTTCATTTGGTTATCAGTTCAGAGTGATAAGAAGTCTACCAGGCATTCATGCTCATTAACAACACTGCCATTTCGCCACTAAACTCACACCTATGTAATACAAAAAACTATCGAAACAACTAATTCCAAAAGAAACAAAGGATAGTCCTTCTAACGGACTCTTTAAATGTTCTCATAAAAAATGCAAGTAGAATAAAAACCACATACGCACCAAGCACTGTAAATATCGCTTCAATCAGTGCTTCGTTATCTTCTGCCCCTTGTCGGTAATGAATTTCGGCCAGTTGTTTACCGTGTTCCTTCCATTTTTTTTCCATCCGCCGGTTTTTGGAGGGGCCCCCAAATTAGACAAACCCTCGAGAGGCAGATTAAGTGGAAGCCAAACCATTGCCCACACAACGACAAGCAGCCCGAGATAGAAGCGACATTCAATTGCCCGGTAAACAGCGGGCCGGCCACATGGTATTGGTGAACGAAAGTGTTAAAGGTTTTCGCGACTCGCTTAAATTCCACTGATGCCTTTGATGCTTGGGGCGTCATTCGTAGTCGTACAATCGGACAGGATGGAGCTGTACAGTGATATCATATCGCCACCGTGCCAAACTGTGCTCCTAACGGCACGGAAGTTGGGAATAACTCTGAACATCAAGAAGATAGACCTCGAAGATCCGGCCGATATGGCCGCCCTTACAAAGGTAAGCGGTGTGAAGTGAGTGTTACTGAGTATTCAGCGTGATCATCAACGGTGTACCAACGGATTATTTTCAGGTTAATCCTCAACACATGATCCCAACCCTGGTGGACGGGGACCATGTGATGTGGGAGTCGTATGCGATCGCGATTTATCTGGTGGAGAAGTACGGCAAAGACGATTCGCTCTACCCGAAGGATCCGAAGGTGCGCTCCGTCGTAAATCAGCGGTTGTTCTTTGACATCGGAACACTGTACAAAAATGTGCTGGCTAACCTTGAGGAAGCGTTGGCCGATCGGAAACCATCGGAAGAGATGGAGACGAAACTCAAGAAGGCTCTAGACTTGGCCGAAAGATTCGTTACCGAGCGATCGTATGCGGCCGCGGATCATCTGACCATCGCCGATATCGCTATGCTGAGCAGTATCACGGCACTCGGATGGTTCCAGTACGGTCTGGAGTCCTATCCCGGCATCAGGGCATGGGTTTCGCGTGTTACGCCCGAGTTCCCGGACTACGAGGCCTTCAAACAGGAGCTGCAGGAGCAAACTAAGCTTTACATCGAGAAACACCAAATAGCTCAATAAAGAGGAAGTAATTGGCTTCATTCATCGCAAAGCGTTTAAGCAAGACTGTATTCTCTGCAGGCGTTCCTTTCTGCGTTCTTCTTTTGAGCGCTTTTTTTCGTGAAAAAACCACGACCCCTGTAGCGTAACTAACATCTTGGCATGCCCGAAACCGACACTGAATGACTAGGTGTTTGTAGAAACATTCATTCATTCTATATGTTTTCTATCCTGGGCTTGTGGTAGTCGCAGAATGTATATTGAGCCTTGAGTGAAGGTCAAGAGAATGCTTAACCGAGTGAGGCGTATATAGCCAGACGCGTTAGAAGTCGGAGCACGGTGAAAAATAATTCAATTATACCCTCACCATTCCCCAACCACGATACAAATCATCAATTGCTACCTTTTTTCGTCGCTAGTCATCTATCATCACAAGCTGCTTAGAACAATGTTCTTGATAATCTCTTTAAAATCTTATTTATTTTCTCTTGTGAAGCCTAGCGATGTTTTAAAAAATGTTTTTATAATGGTATATGGGATGATTGTACCGAGAAAAACATATTTTAACAAGAATAATTAATCTTTGGCGCTTATGGCGGTTCTAAACCACTCTTCTTCAAATACACAACTCTTCGCTATCTTTTAAATCTAATAAGGAAAAAAGTATAAGCAGCACTTATACTTATACGATAAAAAGCAAACAATTAGAAATCGAAGCCATAAAAATAGAAAGTCATCGTAACGAATGCTCAAAATTGTCGATCATGTTGCCCGATACGGATATCGAACATTCTAAGTAAAGTTCCTGATAAAATTCGATGACACAACGATGCAACAGTCGCGTAAGTCGCGTGATTCTTTTATCATCGAGCAGATTAACAAAGAGATACCAAATTTAGCGATGAACGAATCCCTAGCTGATTACATTGAATCATGCCAACACAACATCGGCTGCGTAAAGTTAAATAGATCGATCAACCCCACTTACTGTACAAAATACAGTTAGCAATCGTAGTGTAACGCATGTGTGTGCGTAGATTATCAACTGATGAGCATCGTAAAATCGATTTCCGATTTCATCATGCGACGCACCATCCTGATTATGCTTTCCTGCGTCGCTTGCGGTACGGCTCACTGCGCCCATATTAGTTTACCATCACGCACATTTCAGAACGGTAATGTTTGACTTGTGGCATCTTCAGAAACCTCTTGATATGCCCCATCCCCGACAACAACAAAAAAAATCGTGCTACGGGCTACGGAGTCAAAACATTTCATCATACTAACACGTCATTCATATCCACAAGGGTATTGGTGCCACTGGTGATGGGAGGCCCCAAAGCTGGGGAGCTATAAAACTACCTGGCTGCTTGTGGTCGGGCATCAGTCGCGGTTTCTGCGTGTTCCCGTTCAAACAGCAAAACATGGATTTGTACTACAGCATTGTGTCGCCCCCCTGCCAGACCGTTCTGCTGGTCGCGAAGAAGCTCGGGATCACTTTCAACCTAAAGGAAACGAATCCACACCTGCCCGAAGTGCGCGAGAATCTGAAGAAGGTATGTTGTTGGTGCACACCGCTTCGCGCGGCCGCAGCGAATTGCGCTCATCAATCACTCAAACCATTTTCGGTCGGTGCGGTGGTTCTAGATTAACCCGCAGCACACAATTCCCACCCTGGTGGACGATGGGCATGTAATCTACGAGTCGTACGCGATTGTGATCTACTTGATCGAAAAGTACGGCAAAGACGATTCGCTCTACCCGAAGGATCCGAAGGTGCGCTCCGTCGTAAATCAGCGGCTTTTCTTCGACAATGGGCTCCTGTTCCGGAGCACCATCGAGCACGTGGAATGTCTGGTGCGCAAGACAAGACAAATGACGGATGAGATTGGGGCGAAGTTGAAGAAGGCGCTCGGTCTGCTGGAGTCCTACGTCACGGAGCGTCAGTTTGCCGCCGCCGATCATCTGACGATCGCCGATATTTGTCTGCTGAGTAACGTAACGACGCTCGGCATGATGCAGTACGACCTCGAGCCCTATCCGGGAATTAAGGCCTGGCTGGCTAAGGTGACGGCCGAGTTCCCGGACTATGCCGAATTCCATAAGGAGCTCGTTGATACCACGATGAAGTACCTTGCTTCGCTACAAAAACCGAATTAGGTGTGCGTGTGGCGATGAAATTACTGTTGTCCGTACAATAACCTGAGCGCGATATGCATTCGAATAATGCTGCAACATTTCGTAGCTCTTTAAACGGAAGGAACTAAACAGAGACCTTGGAGTATGCCATCAATAATAAAATAAAATAAAATATTATTGTACAACGCTACACTAAAGTGTTTTGATCTTTCTTTGTCAGATACCGCATGATCATGATTAAACGGCAAGTCAGAGAAAAAACAAGGTTGAGATTCAAAATCGAAAAAGGGGCAACGCATGGTTGTATGCAAGCTTGCACCAAAGAAACGACGAGCTTTTCTCTAGAAAGCTGCGTCTTCGCGAAGGGTTAAATTGTTTTAAGCTCAAAGCATTCGCGCTTCGACGAATCGCGGCGAACCCAGAGCCGATGGAGGCGCCCGTTATCATAAAGAGAGCGGAAAATGTTCACGTACCTCATATGTCCATGAAAATTTTGTGGTTGTTATTCCGTTTCTTTTTTAATTCAATTATATTTTCCCAGTTGTTTCGGGCGTTGGGCCCAACCAATCTGTTTTTAAAAAGGTGCCTGTACTAGGTCGTACTAAACAAAAAAAGTATATTCGCAAATAATTTTAAAATGATGCAGTGATTTGCTTTTTTCTAATCAGTTTATTTAAACTGTTCAATCGAGGAAGCAGCTTATAATGTATAAGAAAACCAATAAAGTCGTTCATACATGAACATCTATCATCAGGGTAATGAAGAATGATCCATCTAAAGAAACATTTAATTGAAATGTAATTGATGTGAACATAGCTTTTGGAGTTTGCCGCCAATGTTAAAGACTCACTCGTACCTTTTACATACTCAATTTTTTGTGCAGTCTTCTCATAAGAGGGTTGATAAAAGCGGAAACTGGAGATTGTAGTTCTTCGACATTTACTTTTGCATTTGTGGGAGTATTATGATAGCAGTTATGCGTTAAACTAACCCATAGTTATACATCCCCTCAAAACATCCGGCGACAAGGCCCTTTATCTATAGGAACCTGCCACACAAAACCGAGTCTACTTCGGACTTGCCAACACTTTGCACCAAAAATGGCTTACAATAGCAAATCCATTTGCGGTCATAATGCATCTTAACGAAAAGCCAAAAATAATCTTTAGCTCTGATAAAGTAAAGCAGAGGGAGCGAACCGATAAGGTGCGCTGATAGCAGTTCCCACTTTCTTCATCTATATTAGGTGGACATTCTGCTGATTGATTTTGTCTTTTTTTTATTGCGATTGATAAATTCGCATCAAC
>NC_064874.1:34214402-34216902 GCF_943734745.1 Anopheles darlingi | reverse complement strand
CTACTATGCTTTCAATGACTTCCTGACATTTATCCTTCAGTTTTTCGCTCTTTTGTTTCGTTTTAGAATAATCTTTTCAAACTTTGTTTTTTTTTCTTTTAATTCCGTTCTTTGAATTCTTTTCATTCATATCTTCTGTAAGCCGAATATGACCATTACGGTCAATTATTGTTCATTGTGCATTTTCCCTTGCACTGCTAATTTGTTTTATTCTCTTTACAGATTTCCTCCTTCCCGTGCAGGCTCCCTTTTTGATTACATCTGTCGCTTAATCTTACCATCCTGTATGCTGTTTTACTAACACACTGTAGATTTTTAATTGATGCAAAGTAGGCACGGCATTTACGACACATCACGTATCATGCGATCTAATACGATTTCTTTATCGCCCACATTTAGCATTTGATCAATGTGTCTTACTTCTTGTATTGCGAGTTGCACTGTGCTTATCGTTGAGCATATTAACATAAAGGTGAAAGCGATTACAACCGCAACAATACATAATTTGCTATAAAGCGGAGCGATAGATCATCAAACCGTAAGGAAAGGGAATAAATGTGCTAACAAAATGGATTGCCATGACAGAACTATCCATACTTAGTAATAATAATCTTCATGAGTATGATATGTGTAAACTAGGAACTAAGAGTCAACCATTTCAACCACACCGTGACCGTAAGCTTGGCGTGAAAAAATGTGCGTAAGTTGATAGAGCAAACCCATCAACGATGAAACGCATATCATGATACTAGCTCAAATATTGTGCGTGTGATGGTAAACGAAAGATTTTTTTGATTCATTTTCGTTCTAGAGCAAACTTTTAAAGCTGTAGCATAATCAGTAATAACATATAATTCAAGATGCTTCAAATAAATTATTCCATGTATAGCTTCAAGCAGAGATCTCTAACAACTGGCTAAATAAATATAAACTAAGCCGATTTTGTGTATGAAAGTTGATCTAGGAAAATGTGTCCCAAACCAATTTCTTACCTAATGCGATTTTAAGAAGATCTCAACTGACAATAACTACGCCCCTCGACCACCCCTTAGTGGACGAGCATCAGAAGATTTTATGTGAAGCGCGTAATCCATGGCCGTGAAGTGTAGTGCATTGTTTTTATTTTTGGGACAAACATCCCAAAAATAACATTCGGTTGCAAAACACCCTAAAAACTATGCTGATGGAAGAAGTAGCACAACAGGCTTCATAGCAGTAGGAAGCACAAACCACATTTGTGTGACTAATATAAAGATGACCAAGGCAACGGTCACCAAAACCACTTAGCGGTTGTCTTGGCTATCCCAGGTGCGACTCAACTACTGTCCAGCGGTCGGCAGCTGTTGCAATTGCTTTTGGAATGTCTCCAGCAAACCAATAAGTGTTAGGCAAAAACCACGGCTAGCCGGAATGAGAGGAAAGTCGGGTTCCGCCACAGAGTCTCCATTGACCGCTTGCGTTACACTATCTACCTTGGTGCTTGACGTACATGTGTTGCCAGTTGATTGAGATTCAGGAGGTGTGGGTATATCACCTTGCTCACCTAAAAAAACAAAGAAAAATGAATGAAAAAGGCAAACCTTTACTATGAAGAGAAATATTCATTACTAGGCATCGGATGCCATACCTTTCTCGTCTGAAGTGCTTGCTCGACGTTGGAAATCATTAGACATTTCCATCCAGGATTTGATGCGTTGATGCATGGCTTGCCCCGACGTTCGGAAATGTGACAAAATTTCCTCTCGAAACAGTTCCGGAGGATTCGACATCAGTTTTGTCATCGATTGTAGCAGCTTCAACAGCACCATTTCGTTGTACATACGAGAATTTTCTTTTCCCTGCTGGGAGCCTATGATAGTGAGAAAAGTGGACGTAGCCAGTTTACAATATTTAGAGTTTAGAAATACGAAGGATGATCCCACTCACCTCGTAGCTTTTCATAGCCAGCCTCGTTGTAATACGGTTCCGCCACCAAGATAAGCCCCTGGATGGATACAATGACCTGCAACAGCGTACTGGTAGAGCTCCAGAGCTCCGAGCCACGACCGGACCACGTGCCAAGCAGTGAAACGCACACTTTACCATCCTCGTACAGGTTAGGGTTCAATCGATCGCTACAGTAGCTGATGTAGTGGCAAAGCGGAGGCTTCCGGGGATAGTCCAGCCCGAGTTGCACATCGAACAGGAACAGTCCGCCTTCGTAGGGTGTCCTCTTAGGACCCTCAATCATGACGCTCAGCAGATCGAGCCGATCCTCGAAGCTACGCACCCACACCCCCGGTGGCAATCCCGTTCGCAGTAGCCAATGTTCTCGCTGAACAGCTTTGTAAAAACTTTGGGCATTGCTCGTCTGGAAGACCGTGAGATGGTACTTGTGCGAGGTTGGCGCAGATTCAAGAATCTGGAAACGCTCCGGTGGTACCTGCTCCGCCGCTGGTAACGCAACTTCACTACCCTCCACCTGCGTCGGCGTCGTCACTTCGGATGGTGCCTCGGGCGA
>NC_064874.1:34141902-34206902 GCF_943734745.1 Anopheles darlingi | reverse complement strand
GTGTATTGTTTCAAGGAATATCTTGAGCGAGTATGGTTCAATACCAATCGGACTGAAAAATGCATTAGAACTGGTGCAGAAAAAAAAACTACTACTGTGTTCGATATTCATCCAAAAATCTGTGGATTGACGTCGATGAATTCAATAAGACATAAGGATCATTTTTTTAACCCGCTTCGTTTGATGTTAAAATGGAAATTTACCCCACAAAATGCAGTTCCCTTTTCGTTAGTATACAACTGTAGATAAATCAGAAACCATTTGCTAGGTTCCATTGTATAAATGATATGATAATAATAATTATTTGAGAAGGGCAATAAATGATCAGGTAACTAACTATGTTGCTGAACACTACCAACACATTTATTTGACACAGTTTAAGTATCTTCGCATACACGATCGTGACGTGTACATCGATAGCAAACCGGTAACATTATTCACCGATATTAAACTCCAATAAGCGACTGCTCTGCCAGCGAGTAGTTTAGCGATTGATTGTCCGCCATAATCTCGACCGTTTCGCGTATGTCACGTATTTTGGCGCGAAGCTGATTGTTCTGATGCTTCAGGTTGCGGATCAGAACCGATTGAAGTTGAATGAATTCCTTTCTATCGGTGACGCTCTTGAAGCTTTCGTCGACGCTATAATCTTCGGTAGGAGAAATTTCCATTATGAGCGCCTCCTCCTTCACAAGCACATCCGGAGCCGGTCGGGTCAGGTTGAACACACGGACATGGACTGAAACATAAACGCCTTGAAAACGGTACGATTCTTGGCGTACTTGCTCGGTCACTTACCAATGTAGGACAGCTGTATCGGAATGAGGATCAAAGATTCGAACAAGGTAAAGAACGCCACAAACACTACAGACGAAAAACCCTGCGTGAAACACTGCTGAAGGAAGGCTCCACGGTAGACATGGCCCATGACGGTATGGACGAGCAGCAGCACCGTGTTAGACGCCGTCACCAGCAGCAAGCTCGACTTCTTGTGGCGGTGCACCTTTCTGGCAAACGAATGATATCCACCGCGCTTCAAAGCCTGATGACGACTCTTACTGTACAAGTGGATCAACTGCACCAGCCAAGCGCCTTCCGGAAAACAAAAAGAATCCGGAAAGAAGAATGTAACAACTTGCAGAATGTCTAGAAATCATTACAGAATCTCACGTAGATGGCTGCCCAATAGATTCCACGCAGGTACAGCAACATATAGTAGTACGAACAGGTGGTATCGGTATCGCACTGTTGCAGTGTATAGATCACCGAGAGCACGGTAAGACCGATGGTCACAAACAGATGAATGCTGCAAAGTAACGGAAGTATGAGCCGCGCTGAATCCGCCATCTGCTAGCTTCTGCTGTGCTTACCAAGCACTGGCAACCGTGCGCAATTCATCGAATTGCATCGAATCTTCCTGCATGGTATTACTGGTGGAGTGGAACAACGATTGGTTGGGTTGTCCTACCGTCCTACCGGCCACACTGGTCGATCCGATTGCAAACGATTTAAACAGAAATGACGACAGTCCGCGGGTCAGAAATGATGTAGACATTTTCTCTTACTATCCTCGATTAAACGATTCTGCCAAAACACACCAACCCTTTGTCCAAGCAAGAGGCCAACAAACTGAGAGAAGATCTGTTGCAAAAGGGTTAAACCTGCCGCAGGACACCTCAGTATCTCGCTGGTAATGAGCGAAAACTCGGTAACACTATTTCTCTCTTTCTGATCCTTGTGTGGATCCCTTGCGTGGCTCTTTAATCCCACAGGTGAATCCTATCAGAGTTCAACGGATCAGTTGCGGTAGTTTTTGTTCGTCCGCGTGGCAGCAACAATGTCGGCGATACCGTCCGTGAGCTTTCCTCAATCCAACCCGAAACTCTACTCACCGCCAGCGATGGCCAAAACCGACGCCAAGTTTCGTCCAATTTTTGTCATTTTTATGTTCAGGTAAGTAATACGCTCCACGTTCCTATACGTTATCTTATGTTTCTTTTGTGATCCCTTCTTTCTTAGCGTGCAGCTTCTGCTCGCCATCGCGATCGTGTTAATCGGGCTTGTGGCGCTGATAAGTGGCTGGACATTACCGGGAGATCACGCTTCGGCATTATACTTTATCATCATTTACCTGCGCGTTGGTTATTGGTCGGTGACATACGTGATCCACGAGCGTTGTAAGCACGAGTTTGCTCGCCTACTCGAGCCAGACTTTGATCGCTATCGGTCACTGTCCGTTTATCGGAAGGCTCCACTACAGATCGTTACCCTTTGGAACGTGATTTTGTTGACGGTGCAGAATCAGGTGCGCTTCCTGTTTCCATACGAGTCCACTGGTCCCGGAGGAAACACACCCGGCAATCCATCCAACGGTAACAAAGCAGAAGGTGCACTGAACCCAGCCATCACACCGCAGCTGTTCGTGATGGTTGTGTGGGGTTTGGAGCTGCTATTGCAACTGTTCTTTAACGTGCCCTTCATAAGAGCGCTGAACGAGATCCGGAACGCCGACGGCTTGGACAAGGAAACGGACCTGCGCTATCGTCGCATGACGGATACGGAAATCGAGGAGCAACCATTCGAGTGGCAGCTTGAACGGCAAGCTGAACTTATTAAGCATTTACGCATGGAGCACGACCAGCTACAGCGGAAAGCTAAGGCATACGGTGTCGATAGCCGTTGCTGAAGATTCATGACGAAGTTGGCATGATTCATACTGGTACTGGATACTAGGTTGTGGGTTTCTTTGTGTCTCTAAAATGGTGAAGTAGTATTGGTATTTGTTGTTTAAAATGTTCTTGTTAGTATGAAATTACTAAAAGCTGTTTTCCCCAGGCGGAAAAAATAAATGGTTATTGTATACATTATTCATGAACATTATGCTCATTTCTTATGTTTTATTCTAGATTCTCCCAATAATCCATTGCTCACATCACACACGTTCAATTTGACTACACTTTTGTTCTAAACGTAGAAACACGAAATGTTGAAACACGGGGACACACAGATACCGGATGCAAACTCGAGAATCGTAAAAAACTAAAGCACCCATCTAGTCCGGCAACTGCTCGGAACTGAGCAGCATATTAACAATGATCTGATTGTGCATTTTAATAAATCGATACTCGGTGTGAACCTGGTCGTACAGCCGAATAGCTTGGTCCTACCGATGCCCGGGCCTGTCTAGAACAGTGCCTAGATGTCGGACAGACTCAGTAGTTCGCTGTCGCAGGGCTTGTAGCTGTGCTTGCCCGTTGAGTCAAATGAATAGCTGCTCAGTTTGCTCCCGTTCCCCGTATTCCGGCGTCTTTCGGCAGATCGCTGTTTTCGGCTTCGTT
Organism: Anopheles darlingi; assembly: GCF_943734745.1. Lineage (NCBI taxonomy): Eukaryota > Metazoa > Arthropoda > Insecta > Diptera > Culicidae > Anopheles > Anopheles darlingi. Next base: position 34,203,564 of record NC_064874.1, on the reverse strand, counting down.
CCTGTACCATCGTTCGACTATGGCCGTGGCCAATGGAGCTAGTGGCGGTAGTGCAGCTCGTTGATGGTGATTCACACTTCTTCCCCGCCGTACCGACTGCTCCGGGTGCTCCAGAAGAATTGGACAGCTTGTGTGGATGCATCTTCGTTGTCTTTTCGAGCTTTCGGCTAAGTACATTCTCCGGTTCGCGGTTCAAGCTGGAACAGCGATGTGCCACGTGACCTAACCGGGGACCCCACTGCGGGGGTCCTTCCAGCAGTAGTGGAGCCGCCTTGACTCGCTGCCTCATCAGTTCCATGTTGATGGCATGTTCCTCCTGCCGTAACCGTTGCTCTGCTCGCCTCGTAGCGAGCCGCAGGTTTAGCTCTTCCTGATGCGTATGGCTATCGGGCAAACGGATGTAGTGGAAGATTGATAATTAGTTGTAACGCCGTGCCACCTTTCCCTTGGTGCAACTTACTCTAAATTCAGATTCTGAAACGCCTGTGACTTTTTCACTCCCCATCGGCAGCGTGGAACCGTCTTCTTCTCGGCCGTCGACTCATCGAGCTCCATTTCACGTAGCTTTTTACGGCACCATTCGGTTCGCAGCGTAGCTGCCAGATTGGGACGATTGACGGGGTATATCGGGGCCGGTGTATCACCAGAGCCGCGGTTATTGTCCGTACTACAGCTGGAATTGCTGGTCGGATATGGTATCTATGCGAGAAGAGGAATGTAAAGAAAGATCATTAGCTACCACTCCCATGGGGCCCTCGTGTAATCCGAAACGATCGACGGCTGTTACTACACTTAAGGTAAACATACTTCACTCGATAGATACACACGGACAACGAAGAAGGACTTACCCCGGACGGGTCGGCTACGGAGGCAAAATATTCGGCGCACTTCTCCTCGATACTTTTCCGCCGTTTGCTCGCTTTACGTACCTTCCGTTTACGTTTCGACTTGGACTTGCCACTGCTGGGCCGCTCTTTGCCGGTGTCCTCCGCCAGTCCGGTCGAGTGGCGCGAAAGACAGTTCTTCCGTTCGTTACGTTCACGTCGGGCCATCGAGGGAGGAAGTGTCGCCTGTCGGAGCATCTCTTCGGCCCGAATGCGCTTGTTGAGATGCCGAAAGTATTCGTCCTCCCAGGCCTTGGTATAGAAGTAGTTACTGAACAGCTTCTTTGGGCAAGGTTTTGCCTTGAAGGTAGTACGTGGCATCGTATGCCCAGCACCATCCAATCCGGTGCTGAGAAGCGCCGGCGATGAAAGGCTTCGGCTAAGACAGCGATTGTTTCCTCGGTTCAACCGCTCGGAGAACTGGAACGGTTTCATCTGGGATTGCAGTTCAATCTCGGAGTTTAGCTTCGCCAACCGATTCCGATACTCTTGATCGGCCATGATGATATCAAAGAGGGGAATGCGCGAAGTAATTGGTACAGGGTGGGCACGGAACTGAGGCTGCGATTTGATGGCAGAAGCTTCCGGCAGTGTTTCACGCGAAGGAAAGGCAGCTTGGCTGCTTAGCAGCAACTCCTGCACCGTCCTTTGCTCTTCCTCCCGTTGCGTCATCTTGTACGGTTGCGGTACGGTGATGTTGGCGAGGTTCCGAATCGGGCTGGCCGATTTACAGCGCAGATTCCGTTTCACGTACCGATCGTAACGCTCCATGAAATCCGAATGAAGTGGTGTGGCGCAAGGGGAGGCATTCTTGGTAGTCGCTGTCGTCGTGGTCGTGGCCGCACTCTCGTCCGGATCGGACACGTAAGGTGTACCGGATCGACGGTAACGTTGACTGCTTTCACCGAGCACATCGCTAAGATTATCCTCCTTGTGGCTCTCGATACGGACGGATTTGGCGGATCCTTTCCGTAGCACACCCGTTGGTCTAACGCCAGTCTCAGTGGCATCCACTACCGTCGGAGGCGACTTACTCCAGGAGTGTAAGGAATCGCCATCATCAGACCCCTGTTCACTGTGCTCCTTTTCCTCCTGAGCTTCGGTTATGTTCCGACCATGTCCAGCATTAACTTCGTGCCGAACATCCTTTTCACCGGAAATGTTATACTTTTCCGATCCGTGTGTCCTGCTAGTGCCAGTGGTTTCATCGGTCTGATGAACCGGTCCATGGTCTTTCCTGCCATCCAGATCGCTCGCGAAACAAATGGATTTCAGCTCCCGTTGCTTTTTCTTCAGTGTGTTCAACCGACAGTAGAACTCATCGCGGGGCAGGTGCAGCAAATCGTTGTAATCCGGAATACTATCGTAGAACTGTACCATCGTCTGGAAGTTGTCCGTTTCCTTGCGTAGCTGGTGGGTCAGGGAGCAGCATCGTGTACGGCGATAGTGACCATTCCGAGCTAACGGACACTTGGAGGCCGCCTTTTTGCGCGTGATCGTGCTCATGGCGTCCTGCGTGCGTGAGTCCTGCAGCCCACGGTCGAGACTGCACTGGGGCACCAGGAAGGAAGGATTCGGCCGCTTGCTCGATGGGCTGAGCGGCTTCTTGATGCACGAGTTCACAAACACCGAACGACCGTGGCCAGACATAGCCAGCACGCCCTAGCACCTCTACTAGCAACTGGGAATGTTTCGGAACAATCTAGATCACTTCCAACCCCGTCTTGACTCCCGCCCTACTAGTGCCTATGGTCCGTACGTTCCGCTAGTCATGCAGACGATTCGATTTCAGGACAGTAGCACTCTGAGCACTTGAATCACTTCGGGTGGCATCGTTTTTGGTTTTAAGGTTGGAACTTCCTCCAGGGCGTGACCTGGAAATTGGAAAAAGGCACTTTAATCCGCCTCTCGCTCAGTTCGACTCGGGCTCAGGATGCTACCGAAACTGTCTGCCGCTGGCACCAGACCTGGCCGATAGAGGAATTTTCACCGAAACCAGGGAAAATCTGTTGTTTGTTTGTTGTGTGTTGGCTGGAGCGCGCCATGGTTACCGAAATTACGAGCCATTCCCTGAGGTACATGGACGCGGCTCGGTAAGGAAATGCAAGAGGTCCTTCTTGCTTCGGGGCTAGACTGGTTGAGCCAAAGGTTATTATTTGCAGAATTACACTCGACACAACGGGTATAGAGTGGTATGTGCTGCATCACGTTTGAATTCATGTGGCTGGGATGCGTTACGCAGGCCTTTGTCCCGATGAAATGAGGATCAGAAGTTGTTGTTTCCTTTGTGTTGCCCTCGGAACATGTGGGATTTCTCATCGTAACTAGCGCAACTTGGTTCGGGTGTTTATTATGTGCAATTAATGTTCAAATCGGAAGTTATACATGCGCCGTCGAGAGCAGGTATTAATATGTGCTCATGATTTGGTCCTTTGATTCAATCATTATTGTTATATGGCATAATCGCGATGCTTCATGGAGCGGTACATAGAATTGATTCAAATTACTTAACATCCACCCCTGTGTGCACCCTGTGGTTCGTTCCGTAAACGCCATTATTACTTAGTATAAAAGGTGAAGTGTGAAATGATATGCGAATGCGAATTATGCGAAATTATAAACATTGTATCAAATGTGTTAATTAATAAAATAAATTGAGTTAATCAGTGGATATCAATTATGCAAAGCTCGTGTACCATTAAAGCAATTTTCAAATATAAGTCCCAGATCTTGTAGCAGGTCTGGTGCTCCGCCTTATGCTAAGAAGCGGAAATAATCATTTTCGCTTCAGTGATTAATTCAAACAAACGTTATCCGTACGTGACAATTACTTCCTGCTAAGCGATAGAATCGAACGTTAAAACTAAATTATCGTCATAAAAAAATCAATCACAAACCTGCAACAATGGATGACGCACTCGTCGGCTACACGCGATGCACTTTGCGCCTCCATATGCTCCACCTATCACACATACATGAGAGCAAGCACAACTACAACCATATGGATTAATTGCGTAAACAGAAACAGCTGATCGCGTTCAATCGCAGTGCGTTCCTCAATGATAGCGACACCACGTTTTGTGCCCGTGGGGATTGACCGAAGGAAGTCAATGTGGTTTTATTAAATAAACAGATATCCAATTATTCCCTTTCGGTACATAATTTGTTTGAACTGGGACTTATTGTATATTTTACTAACAAAATGTAGAAAAATGCTAGGTTCGTGAATAAATTCGTTCGGTAACGTTGGGTATTTATTTGAACATCAAAACAATCAGAATAAAATATGCTACTACCAAAACGACAAAATGTCTAGTAGTTTTGATTATCCTACTTTTTCAATGAGTCAGCATACCTCAGGGTGTTCAAGTAACTAATAGGAACTCCCACAAACATATATTTTTCATGCCAAGAATAACGATGTTTTCCTTTGGTTAAAACATCCTGTTACAAATGGCTGGCAGGGAAATTTGTATCCCTCAAAACGAGGGTAATTACACTAGTAAGCAAAATACTATAAAAACGGTTCCAGACTTAGTTTGGCAATGAAAAAAAGAAGCTAAAGTACCAGAAGTGCTCTCAAGCGATTGTCAATGCCATGTAAAACCGCACGAATTAATTCACATACTAAACACATTTTTAAAATATAAAGAGATACTTAATTGTTTCATTACGGGACACCTTTAGTGTGGTTTCCAAAGCTCAACCATCTGTTTTTCCTGCAAAACGTTGTTGAGTATGTCTTTTTAATAAAATCAATTATCTAGAATCCTTGTTTCGATTTTCCATCTTAGCCCCTCGATAGCCCCACAATCAGGTAGCGCCTTCATCTTGGAACACATTGTACAACGACGGTCCGCTCTTCAAAAACTCGTCGCTCTCAAAGTCCCTCTCTCTCTCGCTCTCTCTATCTCTCTCGTCGTACGCTAGGTGAAAAGGGTTGCGTGAGCTCGGCGGCGGCTCATTCACGTTTCAGCCGCTCGCGGATGCGAAAGACACGGTCCTCCCCCTAGATTTCTCCCGGTTCTATTTGTTCTCTCCCTGGTGGTGTCGTGCCGTGCCGTGCCGTGCTACTTGTGCCGTACCTTGTGTGTTTTGGTTCTGTTCAACTCGTCCTCGTCCTTCGGGGCTGTTTAATTCCCGTGTGTCGTCATCAGCTGCGGCAGAAGATCTCGGTTTGCAGCAGCAGCCTTGGGCCGCTGATATATGATCGTACAGGGTCTGCCTGCCCAAGGTGCGTCTACGGGCTAGTGAAGCCACTAGATCGGTAGTAGTAGGCTAGATCGCAGAGGACCATCGTATGCAGAGAGCAAGGTTGTCGGGTTACAAAACCGCCCAATCAAAATAGAATACAAAGCATCCAAGTGCGCTTAGTGTGTGGTGTCCCCAACAACGACAACAAAGAGAAGTAAAATACGAGAAAAAGGCGTAAAAGAAGGCGCGGTTTGTGCTTAGAATAAAGGCCAAAGCATCGTGCGTGCGTGCGTGCGTGTGTGTGCAGAAGTGCGTGAGTGTAGTGGGGTTCCGTGCGTGAACCGTGTTGTTGTCGTCTATAAGGTGACGTTGTTCGTCACACACAAAAAAAAGAGGGGAGTCGGTTGCTTCGATGTGTTGTGAGCGTGGTGCTGGTGGTCGTGCGCGATCCGTGTGTGACAGCAGCAGCAGCGACAGTGGAAAATTTTGAGATCTCTTCCGCAAAACAACAGGACAGGCGGGTTTCACGGTCTCCCCCCCGCCCCAAAGCAGTGCGTGAGATTCGTGTGTGCGTTTTGTTAGTTGTTTGCCCTGCTGTGACCTCTCTCTCTCTCTCTCTCGGTTTTCTCTATCCAAAAATCACATTCCCTCCGGCAACCGGTGTGTGACGTATGGTGGTTCGTGGTGCATCGCGGTCATCGTTAGTGAGTTCGGTTGTGGTAGGTCTAGTAGTCCTGCCATCGGTGCATCCTTAAATTGGCCACCCATTCGCCAGCTGAAGCGGTGCGATCCTAGTAGCAGCCCGCGTCTCACCTGTTCCGGACCATCCCTCCCCCTTCGCCCGTTAGTAAGCAGCCTGTAACCGTGGAAACCGTACAGGACGGTGCCGGAGACGGAGGCGGAGCGCTCACGACGATGAGCCTTAAGAAAGCCAGCCGCACCAAGAGCCTGTCGCTGAGCGGCGATGACTTCCCGTTACGTCCGGCCGCCGCCAGCAAACCGAAGGCGACCTTTGCCACGGCAAAGCGACCGGAGGATACGCTCAAGATTATGAAGTACATCGATGATAACGTGATCGGCAAAGGAGTCGCCTTCCTGGGACCGTACGGTCGTCGTAAAGGTAAGGCAACAGGGAAGGGTAATAGGAGAAAGAGAATATGAGAGGGAGAGAGAGAGTCTTTGTTTTGATGTGGAGTGTACGTAGGCCACGTAGAATGGGATATGGTGGTGGATTCTCGCGCGGAAAGTGAAATTCCACCGCAGACAAAGGTGGGGGGAGAGAATGAGATAGCGAGAACGCGGTAGGAAGCGCTTTCGGTTATCTTCTCTGCTCCTTTCTCCGCCTCCGAGAGTCCGATGTGTCACCCCGGATGTCCTTTTTCCGTTTCTGCAAAGTAGTAACCGCGCATGCCCGGTGGTTGGTGGCACCAGCTCGTCGTACCAGGCCGCGGTCTTTGACCCGCTTCTTTTCGGCTCAAGGACGTGCTCTTGCTCCTCTTCTGTGCCACAGACACATCCGCATCCGCTCGCTTCCCTCGCCGGCGGTCTACTCGGTGTCGAATACGTGCGCAACATCAAGGACGACTATGCTATACGGTCATCCCCGTTTTTGCTGATTGCATTACACAACTGTCACAAATTTCGTCCCTTCCCAGAAATACTACGGAGAAGGTATATTGGCCACAGGGGAGGGGAGGGTTCGCGGTTTGAAACCGAAGCCAACGCGCCGGTGTTGCGCAATTGGGACGTTGGCCTAGCGTGCCAGTAATGCGTAGAATAAAATTTGTAATTGAAGCGCTTTTTCTCAATGGACTGTGGGAAAGTGGGTCAAATTTAAGGACGACCGGTGTGCCAGCTGCTGCCGCTTGGTGTGTTGGCGTCATCAGGGGACATTGTTTAAAACCGCACGTTGTTGATTTTTGACCCGCAAAAGGCAGCATCGCTGTGCTACATTGTATGTTTAGTAAGGCATCAAGGTGCAAACTTTTTTTCTTCTTCAACAACAGGTCACACCAGACCTATTGGGGAAAAAAAAACAACAAAGAGACAATATAAAGAGTAAAGAGAGCAGCTATTTCCTCCTGCCCTATGACCCTTTAGATGTTGAAAATATTCTGCTATTTACGAGCATAAGAAGCAATGCAATCGTTTTGTATAATGAAGCAATACTGAACGAATGAAAAAATATTTAAAACGTGATAGCTGAGCATGCTAAATCAATTAGATCTTTGCATTGTTTCATTAAAATTACTATGCAATCCTGTGGAACGTCAATAAGATTCAATGCAAAAAGTTTCCATGGTGGCTTATTATTTAAACTAAGCACACGAGAAGCAGTTTGTGACTCATTTCGATATGATAATGAGGATATAATAGAGAACAAAGCCGTCTGTTGAGATACTTAGAGTCTTACTCTTTTGTGACTACACTGTTGACTGTGTGACTTTTAGTGACGCACTCTCACCATCTGTCTTAGTTTCTTGCATTGCACAAGTATTTCTAAATTCGTTTAGTATCCACCAAACACCCCCATATTCCCTGAATTTAATTCGTATCGTAAACACCTTGCTGGGACACGTTATTACAATTATCCGTTAAGAAATAAAATAAGGTATTCGGAGAAGTGGAAGATGTGATTCATAATTACATGACGGGCTAACATACGACAGAAAATAAGGATCTATTTCCTCGAAAACACAATTACGATCAGCGAAAAACAAGCGAATGTTTTCCCCTGACCTTTGTCGGCAGCCAATGGTGACAGATTCTTTGCTACGTTTTTGGCATGCTTACCTGCTGCGGGCATGCCACGGGATTCCCAACAATGTTTTCTGGGAATGGAAAGAAATTCCCCGAAAAGAGCTGCGACATCCTCCGTTCCCATGGGTTTAACATCTTTTGCGCTTTTTCTTCTGTTTATGCTCAAGTAACACTCTCGTCACGGGGCGCCCCTTCAGTAGCAGTAGTAGATGGCGCAGTTTCGTCGAGCGATTCATTCATCAAAATCTCACCCCTCTGAGCGGGCGTATCCTTAGCTATCGGGGTTTTCATAATAAAGTTGATCCGCCACGGCACAAATCTCAAAACAGCATCGCGACTCCCTCCCCGAAAAGACTGACTGCGTGTGTGTGTGTGTCGCACGATGTTTGCAAGAGGTTTATGTGTCTGTTCCGTGCTTTGCCTTCTCACCAAGCCAATCCACCGTTTGGCGTTCGTTCGTTTGCTTTGCATTGCTCCCCGACGTCTATATTTTTAAAACATCGCTCGCTGCACGTTGCACACTGTTGCACTTCCTTCCGTGGTGACGATTCGACGAGCTCGGTCGCTTCGACGACGATTGCACATGATCCACCCCCCACTCTTGCTTGCCCTCCCTTATGTATCTTCCAACCAGTTTCGCATCGCGGCACGGGCTTCGATTGTACTTTCAGCGACATTGCTGCCACGTTCGCTGCAAGTTTTGCTCGCGATGATGGCGACGTCAAACGGTAGTCTGTGTGTGCGTCTGTGTGTGGCTGGCGCCTTCGCCAACGACCGAGTTCGAGGGACGCTGTGGGGAGCCCTTTCAAGGCCAGGGTTACCGGGCCGGTAGTAGTGGTGCTCGCTGCAAGTGCCAGCCCCTCGGCCATATGGGCATGCGGATGTCTCGGGCGGGGCGAAGACACTTACCGTCCGCTGCCGCCATCGCCATCGCCGTCGTCGCCGCCAGTATAAGCCACCGGTTTGTTGGCCGGCAGCGAAAGTTCGTCCGAGAGTGAAAACGAATCGCTAAACACAGCAGCGCGAGCACGCCATAACCTAGTTTTCCGCTCGATCCGGTTCCAAAGAGACACACACGCAGATCACAATGAGAAACTGGCTCCCGGCCGGCGTGAAAAAAGAGATGGCCACGATGCACGGATCGCGTGCGTGGCTGGTTGCAGTCGGCATCGGCGGCCGGCGACGGCATGCATTTCATACTTTTGCCTCCGTCTAGCGAACGATGCAACCCACGGATGGCTATATATAGGATGGGGTTTGGTTTTTTTTTATTTTGCTGGTTGCCGGCTAGAGGTGAAATTGATTTCCAGATTCTACAACTGTCTACACGCATGGTTGGAGGTTGACACCATTATTGGAGCTGCACACGATTCGTGCACACAGGTACATCCATTCCCTTATGTTCTCTATCGTCGAGCTTGCCGACTAGTGAGAAGTGCATTCTTTCCTTCTTCTGTCAACCTACTTTTCACGAACGTAGATGTATCAAGTGACAAACTCGTTGTTTATACAAAAATGATCGTTACAGTATATCTTAAAGTTTGGATTCTCGTGTCATCATCAAGAATGTCATTTTGTTTTCATATTTCATCATTTCATTTCATATTCATTTAAAAATTATTGCTGAGCATTTTCGATGAAATGTTATTCAAAGTTCCAACAACTTTTTATTATGAATGTCTTTCTAGTTAAAAGAATGCTTTCATACCCTTACGCTTCTAATTATTACACCATGGATACAACATTCCATTTTATGTTAGGTTTGAACCTTGGATTATTTTATTGATTCAAAAGCGCCATCTAACTATGATCTTTTCAAATGATGAATAACTCGATCAATCTCGAATAAGCCGATTTGGATCAACACGACGCCGCAGATCGATTCACGCCAAATAAGCGAACTGAAAATGTAACGCTGCATATTGAAAATAATCGTTCAATTACGAAAACTGACAATTTGTATTAGAACTGCGGGGTTTTACGGCGCCTAATTAATTTTATGTTGCTATTTGAAGAGGAAGGTGTATGTCAGCAAACGTTGTCCCCGAAATGTTGTCAACTACCATGCGCATTGCCGATAAAATGCCGCTTTTGTCTAATGGAGCCGGTCATTTGATCGATATTATATACTGATTCAATTGCAAAAAAAATGGCATTGCATTACCTATAACATAACCCCCTTTTTCATTTTCCACAATCTGCGGAAAAATGGCAGTTATTCAACATTTAAATAGCCCATGTTTAGATGGCGTACCCTATATATGCATTGATACTTTAATTTGCTAAAGAAATCTGCTTTGAAATATGATCATAACTTTGAAATGTGATTTTATTTATATTATCTGTATTCTGTACCTCGGTATTTGAAGCCTATGTTCAAAACTTTGTATTAAAACTAAGTTCAATGAAGAGATAGAATAATGTGCATATCATCATTCTAAATTAATGCTACCTCTATCTTGTAATGTACGATAATTCAGAGAAACAACAGACCACCTCGAACACCTTCTGGCAATCTATTGGTGCAATAATAAAAACGTTGTAGTAATCATCTGGTTCGTTAAACGTTCGTCGTCCTGGTTGCTGTCCTCCTCCTTGGTTCGGTTGCGGCCACCAACACTCTCTTGGCGTGAAGGATAATACTTCATGCAAGCGAAAATCTAATTCCCCTCACCCCGAGGCTAACGCGCCTAATTTCGCAGCTCAGTGACTCGGAATGCTTCTGATTCTCGTCAGAAGTTGATGACGTCAGCCGGTTAGCACCTTGGCAGCAGCCGTAATCCACGCCATCTGCCATCACCTGTCCGCTACCGCTGCTAATACCAAGGTGATAAATACACTATTCAACCGTGTTCAATGATCCCTTTCGCTCGCAATCGGCGAGGCGGGCTACTATCCAATCAATTAATGCTTCCACTGCTCCCCGCCCGATGGGCTGATCATAGGTTCATAGGGTTTGTGTTTGTATTTTATTTAAATACAATAAACGTTTCCATTGCTTTCCAATCCATGATAGCAGCCGGAACTGGTGTGGCGCCACGCGTAGGCTTCTCGCTTGCAATACAAAAGCAAAAAAGGCAAAAAGCAACAAGCTCCCCATAATCACAGTCATTACAAGACCTTGCTCGGGCTAACGCGATAACGCGAGTGCATCGAGTGGCTGGCAATGCATGTGTGGAATGCATTTAGTTTTCCGCTTTTTTTTCCTCTTCATTTTCTCTTATTCCTCCTCCCCCGGCCGCCTTGATCGGAGTGGTGCGCACTTTACGTTGTTTGTCTGTGGCGCTCTGTTGGGGGGATGCGGCAGCAGCAGGTGGAAGATGGCGATGACGACGACGGCGACGAGAGCTGTAATTGATATTTCACTCGACCAGACCAACTGGTGAAATGGCAGCTGGTAAAGGTCTCGTTGATCGAGTTAAAGGGGGAGACAGGAGAAGGTAAGCATTATTTATGCTACTGCCCGCAATCATACAATAATCATAAAATTAAACAAATGTATGCGAGCGTGTGTGTGTGTGTATCTCCTACCACCGGCGACTTCTGCGAATTGTAAAAAAAAAAAAATCAAAAAAAGGCAGAGGCGCCACCACCTCCAGAGGTGCCAAAAAGGGGTGGCGTGATTTGGCTGGAAAATGCAACGACACGCCCGTCTTCTCCCACTCCCCGTTACGAACCATCCCCTTCTATCCGGCTTGACCGAGTGACCGACGCGGTCCGGCAAGAAGAGGCTTCTACGTCGTGGCCAGCAAGCAAGAAACGCGTCGGGCGCGCGCTCGCGCGTGTTTGCTTACATTGGCAAAGTGGTCACGTACCTTCTGCGCCGGTTTCGATCGCAACCCCCATGGGGGCCCCATAACGACACCGCCATTCATACGGTTTGGACCCCGTACGGTGTTTGGGTTTGGGTTTTTGGTTAATTTCGAAGCTGTTTACCGGCGTTCGGTGTCGATGGACGGTGGCAGTTGAGAGGATCCATTTTATTTATTCTAGATTTTCGCTCGCTGCGGGGATTTGCAGGATGCGATTGCTCATGATCAACTCTCGTACGCGCCGCACGGGAAATTCCTTCCCTTCGGAATCCCGGAAGAGGCAGAGGGGAGCAGTCTGGATTCGCCGCGGGATCTATTCGCTCCACGGAATCTATTGGCAAAGCGCAAACACCACACATCACTCGCTAAATGCGTGGCTTGCATCTGAGAGATTAGGTTTAGGTGAGACGTGAGCCAGAACGTCTAACACGAAGCCCGAAGCGGCGCACCAGAACGTCGCTTATCGGCGGCGTGATCGGCGTTGACAAACGAGACTCACGTTGGTTGAGTGGAAAACCGAACACCAACGGGGGGCTTATCAGGCTTCTAGGAGTGAGTTAGAGGTTGAATCGGTAAGGCGGGGAGGAGTGTAAGGTGTTTACCTTCCAGCAGCGCCACCACACGCCAAACACTACCTTCTTATCGGTGATCTTCCCTTCTCGTTAGGCCATTGATCGCTCACCACCCGGTTGGTGGTGCAATTATCATCATCATTTGTCGTCCCAGACACACCAACGAGACATTCCGTCGACTAGGCCAGTGGCCACCCCCTTTCCAATTAACCGATCCGACCGAGGTGCCAATTCAAAATGGCTGGTGATCGGCGATGATCTATTCTCGTTGCAGGAGCGTCAAAACATATACTCCAACATTCATTTCGATTGCGCATCGCCAGACTGGACATGATAAAAGGCACGAAAGGCGGCCACGATAGATGCATAGCGATGCCAGAGTAGAGCCAACAATTTAAACAAACACACTCCGCGTGGCATGTTCCCTCCCCCAACAACAACTCCGGACCATCATGATGCACTTTTGCTCGACGACTCGATAAAAGCTCACCGTACACACGTGCCAGTCGAGCACACCGCCAGACATCATCACCACCACGACCACCATCTCTTCCTCCTCCTTTTATCAGCCCAGTTATGGTCGGACCGCCTTCGCTAACACGAATCAAAATGCATACCCAGACCTCTCCGCGCGCGCGAAATTGCATTTCACACCTCGAACTCCCTTCCCCGGTCAAGATCGAGGCACGCACGCGTCCGCGTACCAGGCGCGATGACGACGATGTCCTCCTTCCCTTCCGCCACTGAGGAAGGCGAGTGGTGGAGATTTGTTATTATTCCCTCCCCGATGACTGGATATACTGCACGATGTGGTGGTTGCGTCGATGACGATGGCATTAAATGATGCAGCCGTTGGACTTCGCTTCGATATCGGAGTGCCACACACACGCACACGCCACATGGTACACTATTGCTGGGGGTTGGGTTGGCTGGTGCACGTTTTTGTTCGCGTGGCCGCAGCGGAAACCGGATGGAGTGGATGGGTTATGTTTGCACTGCCCAGGAACAGGAGAACCAACGCGCACGCCCGCCGTTGGGAATGCGCTGATAGTGGCGGAATGCAAACGACGACGACGACGACGCGGACGACGAGGCCGAGATCGCGCATCAAATATCCCTGCGCGATGCCATTCTGGAGTTTGTGGTCTCCTCCTCCGAAAGGAATTTCGCTTCGGTCCGGGTCTGTTCTGTTCTGATCGACAGAACCGACGGTTCGGGGTATGTTGATTCTGGCAGGAAGTGTGCGTTGCTGTTGTGCACATTCAGCACATTGTTTTTGGGGTGGTTGCGTCGCCAAACTGTTGGTATCCTCGCCACGCCACGCTTCGCCTCGTGACGGTGGGTGCGTAGCGTTTGAAAGAGTGGTTCGCTGGTGGTACGGTACGATAATGGTATGATTAATCGTACGATTATTGTTGCTGTTACTTTGTGGTGAGTCAATTGCCTTTTGTCACCTGCCTGCCTGGCCGCTTGCTACAGTTGCTGAGTAAAACATCAGCATCGGGGATAGGCGAGTGGTTGTGGTTCGCACAAGCGCTGTTTTTGTTGTTATGATGGATTGTGTTTTATCGATTTTATAAAAAAACGACTAGAGATCAACGAATAATGCTTCAAGTTTCTGCCATACTAAGAGCCTCTCTCTAGCTTTTTCTATCGCGCGCTCGAATAAAGCGTCCTAAAAATAATTCTATTTATGGAAAATTCTCCGTTTATCCGTTTTAAAAAAGATGTTTTATAAGAATTTTAAATTATTAACTAAGGGATGGACGATGTCCAGAAATAGGGTGTTTGATAACGATAGCCTCACTTGCATATATTTAATTTTCAGTAAGTGAAAACTACATTTTAAATTGCTCTATCAAAAGAAAACATCATTTGTATACATCATTGTACATTATTATTGACATCTTGTTACCTGAGTTATAAAAAAAACTAACAAACTGGTACATGACACTGTAAAGGGAAGTCAAAACATGTGATAGTAGCAAAAACAAAAAAAAGATTGACGATGGATGTCAATAACTACTTGGGAAAACCTAAAGAAAACATGCTATTGAAGCTTACTGGAGGCCAACAAGCATAATTCCCCTGTGATGGCAGGAAAATAGTTTGGATTTTTTCCAAATTAAACAAACGATTACTCGTATTTAGAACGATTTTTGGCTGATTTTATCCAGATAATTATCTAGCAAAGCATTCACACAATTTTAGAATTGCGGAAAGGCTGCACAAGAAAAATTGGGCAATCACAGCCCATACTAAAATTGCTGGACATGATTTTCGAACAACTTCGATTACATGGAGGAATGATTGTAACAGTCTAAGCTGTTAATGAGAACCATGATTGTGTATTAAACATAGCAACAGCATTTTAAGCTGATTTTCGGTTTTAGTAATTAAAGACTGATGGTGGCAGTAGCTTAGAATCAATTACAAATAAATACTTGAGTAAGGTGATGAATTTAAAAGTGCATTTAATCAGTTTGCATTTAAGCAGTTCAAAGCACTACAACTAACAGCTATGGTGGTAACTTTTGTGGAAAACAAATAATTATTGGTAAACGGTTTTTGAAATAATATTCCAACGAATCGATATGTTAAGGAAATCGTCCCATAACGCGCTGAACTTTGTAACTCCTTGAACTGACACCCACGGCAAGCTTATCGCATGTCGAAGCACGGATCCCAATCCGTTACTGTTAGCATACGCAAGCAATTACTTCTACCAAAGGTTATCAGCTCATAAATTCTGGTGCACTCGGCTATAGCGCCACTACTCCATCCGCTGACGCTGACTAACTGATCGTGGCAAGTGGCTAGTAGTTTTCCATCCCTTCCCCCCCATTCGACGATTTCGTCCCATACTTCGCTCCGAGAGAAGCAGCATTTTTGGCGCACACATGTTCGTTGAGCGCGATTCGCGCATAAGTTTGTGACAGCTTCTCCAGTTGATCGAATTCCAAACCGGGAACCCCCCTTGGGAGTAGGAATTATTTATTCGTTCCGCGTGGTGTGCATATCAGTCTAATACTCACTGATGCAACGATCGAGGTGTCAAACCTCCCTTCTAAAGATGGAATTCATAAGCTTTGTGTTTTTTTTCCCTTCTTCCCTGCTTCTTCTTCTACACCACGCGCCGAGGGCGGCATAGATCGCGGAAGGAATATTTAAATGCCACTTGTCGGCGATCGTCGGCACTTTGCAACACGCAAGCGGGAAACGCTACCCATACACACGATGACACGATCGTCAAGTGTGTGCAACCACTTGACAGACTGCGTTTGCGTTTCGCTTTAATCGCTAGGACCAGGAACCGGAGCGGGGGGGTCTAGTGGGAGGTCCGTGACGTCCCTATAGGTGACGGCACGTGTTCGTTGTTACTGCGCGAGTCCCGACCACAGTCGAGGACCACCGCCACCTCCGCCACCGTGAGGGTTGCAATCATGATAATCATGACGGTAATTGTTACAGGAAAAGTGGCCGCTGGTCAGTAGCAGCTGGTTGGTTGATGTCTGGCCTAGGAAGGGGTTTGTTGGGAGTTTTCGGTTGCCTCCGTGATCGAAGGGCTGTCCATTAATTATAACGATCGACGCGTGCGACTGATGCATGGTCCCTAATGCATAAGTTTGAGTTTGATTCAAGTTCACGAACTACATAAGTGCCCTGAGAACGGTGACACACCCCACGTGGATTGGACGAATCTTGCAGCGGAATCCATTTCTGTATTAGCTCCCTCATTGCCACGTGTTGTCCTCGAACGGCGTGCGTTCCTCGTGACAGTGAGTGGAGATGCGTCAGCAGCCGAGTCAAATAGTCGGTTCGATCGCCGACGCCATCTTCACTATAAACAAGTGCTGCATTTAGATGATCAGCAAAGGAAGCGAACATTCCTGAGTTATCGCCAAAACATGTCCAAACGCCGTACCACGCTTCGCGCCGCTTGATGCATGATCGAGTTGTGTCTTCCGGTGGCGTGGTGTCGAGCATTTTGGCATCGTGCCAGCAGCCAGTGAGATTTATGGTTCGCTCGTCACAACAACCGGTGGCCGGAATTATCGTTAATCCAGTCGGAACGAAGCAGCTCGTCAATCTCATCCATTCCTATGGAATTCTCGACTTTTGGGGAGCGTACAAATCGCTTAACACGTCGTGCGCTGTCGGCGAGATGGTCAGCCGTAGGTGACGGTATCAGACAACTGCGCACTTGGCGAGGATCACCATCTGTTGCACCACGATTCGACAATATAGCCGACGATCTATCGCCACAACGTTCCAGTTGCAGTCAAATGGTGCACGTCCACGTTTCGTTCAACAATTGCACTCACCATCGCGCGCGCGCGCGTGTTATCCTGTCCTGGGTTGGTGATGAATCCGGGTATCAGATGGAAAATTTCCGCATGCGCAGTTCTGCGCCTTGGTACTCCGGTGTTTAGGTCCGGTGGTTGGTTTCATATGTTTTGCTATCTAGCACGAAGTGCTAGAACCGAAACACAACCGGCAACGCCACGATAACCAGGGTTTTACTTCTCTTATTTGAGTCGTTTGCAAATGATGCGCCCTCGAGTCACGGACAACCGATTTGGAACCAAATGGTGTTGATGATGATCGGCCGGTCGGTCGGTCGGTCGGTTGTTGGAAATGCGTCACACGTCGTCGTCGCAAGTTTTATGAGCGCAAAAGACACTAAACGAGGGAAAACGATTTGCGTAGCAGCAATAGTCAGAGGTAGCGTTGAAAGCAGCGTCAATTTGCAGGCATTGCACGGCCATTGCACGGCGACAACGCATCAACCTGCAACGGTCAAGCTAATGTCGCTGATGTCTTGATCCATCCGTCGATCGTAAAATGATCCTCCTTCGAGGTAGACGCCGGGATTAACGGGGTTGTTTGTTTGCTTTGTCTGCGCTGCGTTTATGCTTTTTTATGCTGTTCGACGTATCGCTCGTGACTATTGAATTAAAGGACCATGGGCCACGTTTGCGGCTAATCGCCTCACCTGGTCCTAGCGGTCGCGATTCTTTTCTCGGGGTACACTTGTATGGTTTCGATGACGCAAATTTGGAAGCCACTCGGTGGTACGGTAGCACCCCAAGCATCGAGTAACGGACGTGAGGTGTTGCTGACCTGTCTCACCACCCAAAACCGTAGCGCAAGAGCCGCGGTTCGCGTGTCTGGAAGCGATATTCTAGCGCGAGCAATTAGCGCGTCCATTGACGTAGAATAGAGATCGAATAACCATCCGGTAATTGCGGACGCCCAGGCACATGCCACGGAGACTGACCTAGAAAGCATAAATACTGTTCGTTAACGCGCCCCCGAAAGGCGTTACGTAGACACCGGAGGAGCTGCTTCGCTGATCCGATATCCGACGACTTATCGCGTCACTTTCGGCGGCAAATTGGCGGCCGACCATTCAGTCGCCGCGACTCCTGGGTGTGAATTCGTTTCGATTTCATAAATCGAACCACCAACCAGAGCTCCATCATCATCAGCAGCAGCAACAACATAATTATGCTCCAGCGTAATGCTAACGATAGTGTCGACGTAATTGAGCCAGTGTACCGGTGCCGGTGATGGCGGCGACCCGGATCACCACAGATCATTACTCCGCTAACCGATCCGCTCATGATTCACGCACCTGCTCGGGATCCCGGGCGGCCGCTGAGCTGCGCTTTCGTTTTCAATTCAACCCGATCGGTCGCGATCGTTTTCACTGATCGCGTGATCGAGTCTCTTCTTGCGCGTCATCATCAGCATCATCATCATCCTCGTCGTGGTGTTCAACAGGAGGAAAAGCGGAGCAAAACAACAATCCAGCCACTAATTATCATACGCGATCGTGCGCGATCGTGCCACCGGTGGTTTAGCGATAGCCGCCTATCGTCGGTGGGCAACCGTTTCGCAAGATCTGTCTGTCGCGCGATCGGAGAAGAAGGGGTTAGGAGGTGTCAGCAATCTTTCGTGCCGTGCCGTGCCATGTGTCCGTCCTTCGCGTACCCACAATTTCGAGGTTACGATCACCCCCAACCCCTTCATTACTCCGTTCCTTTCCGCCGGTTTGGTCGGTTCGTTTCGACAAATCATCGCCACGCGCAGCCCCGGCATTCGACCACGCCAGACATGCTGGCGGCCGTCGTCGTCGTCGTCGTGGTCGTCGTCGTAGCCGCAACCGCAGCCGCAGATCGGATCAGATCGCGAAGGAGCAGACCACCTTTGAAGGCCTTTCCTACCTTTCGTCGTGGCTCGCAGATCGCTTGCGTGCTTTGGCGTTTAATTACTCAAAACAGACGAGAATGCAAATCCACCGGGGCGAGATCCCAAACCAAGGGACCGACCGCCTGGTGGGGGAGCTCGCGGTCTCATACCGGTTTGCGGTGGTGGATTTAAATTCGCAAAATGACACAAAATGTGCCGCGCGGAATGAACGGATCGAGTTTAATGGTGTCTCGCTGCCACCAGCCACTAGGTTGACGGCGCGGTCTAATCTAATTTCGGTTGTCCCCTTAATGGGGGAGAGGGATTAAAATAGGATTAGTAGCACTGGGGACTGCGTGCTGTTCGCGCTTTTGCCAATGAGACGGCGTGCGGGCCTTGAATGCATTGAAAATCCTTGGACCTTTTTGGGCGATCGAGGAACGGAATGCGATCGTGCGAGAGAGAGAGGGCATGAGGGTTGCGCCATCACTCGAGATCTGATAGAGGCGCTCGAGCATTTCACCGCCCGAAGGGTGTGCCCGATAATGTGGCTGCGAATCGTAAAAGGATCGATCGATCATACGATTTTGAGGCTGCCATGTGATCGCAGCGCACCGGTGAAGGAGGGAGCGGTGAGCGATGTTGTTACATACATTGTCGCTGTCCGGCCCGTATCTCGGTTCCGCAAAGTGGTCTTGCTCGCTCGATCCTCGTGCCGCTTGGAATGGCTTCGAATTTCGCGAGCGAACAACCTCCTCTTATGGACGACGTATACCAACGATCAGCAGGGGAGGCTGGTTGAGCTGTACTATGCTTCGATTCGATCGATCAATTTACGCACCATTTGTGGGTTAGTAGAGTTGTGACGGTTTGTTTTTTTTTTTTTTTGCGAGTCGAGTTCGGATCGGATCTCCGTGGCGCGCGGAGTTATTTGCAACATTTCTAGGTCATGTCCGAGTGTCGCTCTAGTAGTGTCCGAGTGAAGCGTGTGTGGTAGCGTGTGTCCTTCTTCTGTTCTGCCAGCAAAATAGGCGAACAAATAAGGCGGTAGCATGCAGCCACAGAAAACACCAGATTAATGGAGTTTTAATTGAAGGTCTCCCCGTGGTGGTGGTGGTGGCTGCAACAACATTCGACATTCGCTGCCATGTTTGATGCCGCTTGGTTTTTGATTGATGATCGTGGTTGCTTGGGAGGCGGGACCGTCACTGACCGGTGTGCAAAATTATTTATTTATTTTTCCCAAGATGACCTCGCCGTTTGGGGCCGGGCCGGTCGAGATATCGCAACCAACGGCTGACGTCAACCGGCGAATCCGGATTGAAGCAGATTTGTATGCTACGACTACACACACGCACCACATGCATAGGCCATTAGCGGTGGGAGCGAAGTCTGTGTGTTACATGCGACATACCTTTTCGGTGGTCGCTCCGATTTTCGCCGGGAGTGTTTTCGCGGATTCCAGATGCTCGATGTAATAGGATCTGGACGAAACAGATCGCCACGCCATGCCACGGATCCCCGATCGATCGAGCTGCGATCGATCATTGGAATCGGAACTGCGGAATCAATGCCAGACAATTCGCCAACCGCAAACCCGAGGCCACCGCCGTCGCCGCCGGGGTCATTGTCGATAGGCAAGAGTGAGAGCGAGAGGCTGTCGGAACCTCCAGAGATGTGTCTGGTGCTGACGCACGTGACGACCGGCCACTCGACTCAAACGACGACGACGACGACGACGACGACGAAGTGAGCACTTCCCTGCGAGGAGTGTAACGTGACCGGGCGGGCTCCCCACAATCCGGTTCAAACCGAGCAGCAGCAGCAGATCGGTTGCGAAATCCTTGTCTGCGAGAGTCTGGTCTCTCTCTCTCTATCTATCTCTCTCGCGCGCTGATGCCTTCATCGGTAATGGCAATGGGGGCTAGAGGGCAAATCCGACACCTACCGGATCTTCCACCCAATGCACTCATGTTGGATTCCGTTTTTATTTTGTTTTTTTTTCTTCTCTCTCTATCTCCTACAATCCAACTCTCCTCTCGAGTGCCGTTCAAGTCGTCCTTCCCAGTCGTCGTGGTCGTCGTCATCGGAATCAAGTACTTTGTTGATGAATAACTTGCTGGCGAGCTGAAGTGACTTTTACCAGCCAGCTGCCAGAGTGCGCAAGAAGCGAAGGAAGAAGGGAAAGAAAGGCAACCGGCACACCACTGCCCCACTGGCATGTGTCGTGTGTCCTCTCCCCGGCCACGGTTGAAAGGTCGAGATCGTGTTAGAGACGAGGCCGCGGCGACGACTACTACCTCTTTCCTATTCGCGCGATTCGCGATACCGAGCGCGCCGCAACGCGCCACAACGAACGGTTGATTGATGCGGAATGAACGATTCGCTCTTGAACGAATCGAAGCTCAGCATGATCGCGATGGTGTTCCTTTAGTATGCGGTCATAATGAAAGACAGCATTTGGGGGGTGAGGAGATAGAAATATGCGCGGCCAACCGGTATGCTCGAAATCGGAAGCTCGATCGATCGCTTCACACATTCCATCGAAGGAACAGATGTTCCGACGGTTAGCGAATGAACAGATTACGTAGTCGGCGGAGTGGCAATATGTGATTGACATGTTCAGCTTCAGCTTTTTGCGCGTAGCGGATGGTTTTATGTAATGGCGAAAGAAATGCAGCATAATACAACCCGGCGTGAGACACACTCGCTGATCGCAGCAATTCATATCGCAATCGAGCAGAGGATCGAGTGAACATGTGCATCCAGATCCCAGCCGCAGTCCTGGGAGTTCTACAAAGGCGAACGATCGTCGTCTACAAAGGATTGAACGGAGAGCATCAAATGAAACTGCGGAACGACTGTCCGCGACGACTGAATGCGACACGGTGTGCTTGCTTTCTTTTACTGTTTCTTTTTTCAACTTGTTGGGAGCAATAGCGCACGGTATTCGCGTCGCTTCACTCAGCACGCTAGTGTCACGTACCTTTTGCGTACCGGTGCAATATCCTCACCAACCGACCGACCGACGGGCAAAGATACAACGATCACCGGCATCGTAAAACTTCGCCACCGGCGACATGCTCCTTTATGGATCTCGTCATCGTCGTCGTCAGCGCCAACGCCAACGCAATATTGAGAGACACAGACGTCCGTAGATGGTACTCGACGACGACGACCACGACGGTGCGTTCTCGTGTCCTGTCACTTGGCCTCATTTGCGAACAAACGTCGTTCCTCATTTAAAGATTCAATCCCCAAGTCCAAGTATCTCTTCATTCGACTTTTGCACAAATTTCGGAACAGTTTGTCCTTAGGTCAGATGTTTAGTGCTTTGGAATCAACCGAATGTGACGATGATATGCGTTGCTTCCCCCTCGGCACGTGTCGTTTCGTCTGTGTGTGTGTGTGTCGCTTCACCACCTCTAAAAGGAGAATGAGCTAATGCTCTGAACATGGCACCGCCAGGCCGCACACGACGCTACAGCTCCAACAGCATTAATAGCAGCAACAACAACGCCTTATCACTGGACGCCATTTATATTGACTCGTCGCGAGTCGCGTTGCAGCCACACCGCAAGTACAACACTGATAACAGCAGCGCGTTGAGCAGCGGAACAGCAAATATTAATGCAGCACAAATATTGACCACAATCACAATCGCACAAGCTCGCACAGTCCGTGGCTCCAGGGCAGCACCCCGGAGCAGCAGGGAAAATGGTAAGGATTGTTCCGGCGTCGAGACTCTCGAGACCGGCCACCTCAAGACCGAGGACACCGGCGAGGAGTATGAAGCTCCCTCGAAAAGTGGTTTGAACTTCAGGTCACTCCGCGAGGACCTAAGGAGTTTGGGGCCAAGGATTTTGTTGTTCGAAAGCCTCCAGCATTGTGTTTGGAGCACAATCGTTGACATCGTTTGCTCCTGTTGCACGGACAGAGTGCGGCCATGTAATGTTTGCAGAAGGCGATGGCTCTCGGCGGTGTCTTCCGTAACCTTCGTAAAGTGAAGTCCAAAATGTCACTTTCCCCCGGCAGTGCTGGTCGGTCGGTCTGCTGTGGTCGGTCGA
This sequence comes from Anopheles darlingi, assembly GCF_943734745.1. NCBI lineage: Eukaryota > Metazoa > Arthropoda > Insecta > Diptera > Culicidae > Anopheles > Anopheles darlingi. Next base: position 34,181,080 of record NC_064874.1, on the reverse strand, counting down.
GCGTAGCAGCGCGTATAGTGTGAGATGCGCTTTTGATATATCTTTCACTCCGAACCGGACCGGCAGCACTTTTCCGCAGACAGTTTGATGCACTCCTCACTCCTTGATCCTCGCAGGAGTTGGTAGTAGGAGCATCATCACCACCAGCGAGAGTTTGTTTTTTTTTTTTTGGGGCTGGAGTAAAAGTGAAACAGTCGCCGCAGTCGAAAACGGCGAATTGGCGAAAGTTTATGTTCCGTTTTGCTTGAATTCGCACCAAAACCGTGGCGATGACGTCAACGAGCGTTCGGTTCCGTTCCGTTCCGCTCCGGTACAGCGGTCTGCGGTCGCGACAACCGGTCTGGTGATCTGGGCGGTCTTGTGATCGCGCGACTTCGCTCCTGTACCTTTTCGGACGGAATCCGCGACGGTAGACTCACGGACGCGCCCGGCCGGTCGGTTGGCCGGCCGGTTTTGTAGCCGGCTACCAAGGGAGGCGCAAGACTCACTTTCATTCGACCATGATGGACAGATTTTGACAGCCCAAGGAGATCCGAGTGCGATGAAGTGTATGACGAGCCAGGCCGGGTGACGGTCATAAGCTGATAAGACGAAATGACGGGATAGGGGAGCTGATTGGTCCTCTGAACCTCGACCCACCACCACTTGTTTCACTCTTTTGCTCTTGCTCCTTGCTCCTTGCACCTCACTATAGGGCTGTTGGGCTGAGATCCTTCAGGCGCGCGCCTTCACGTTACGCGGCATTGTTCTGAGCAATGCTCTCAGGCGCTGCTCTGGCCAGAGCAGAATCTTCAGTGCCTTAGCCGGTGGCCCCGGAGAAGCGGTGGCAGGAGCAACAGGGGCTGGGAGTTCGAAAACCGCAAACATAAATGGGTCATCCGTCAATCAACAACGAGCTCAAGTAGCGAGTGGCCGGTCCGTCCATCAGTCACTTCGGTGTTCGGTGTTCACATGTGTGGCCTCCACCGATGGCGGCGGGGCATGATGTTCATGCGAACTCCTGCGCTCTCTACTGCTCTCTGTCCGCGCTTGCGTTGCGTGACACACTCGCACGATCAGCCGCACGATGCAGAACCATTTATCTTATTCTTTGCGTTGTGTTCCGTTGCGCACTCTTCCGTTGTCCCCGGAATGCCTGGGAGGGGGAGACCACCTCAGGGTGTTTGGTTGTCGTCCTCGTCGTCGGTTGTAACGAGCGGGCTGCGAGGAAACCGCGCGGTTTTTCGCGAAGGTTCTTCAATTAAGCGCGGGTAGTACAATGGTTCATGCACCACCGGGAGTCTGACGACGTCCAAACGGTGGTGGGCCTTCGAGAAACACGCTCAGCACACCAGACAGCCGGGCGTCCAATGACAGATTAATTAGAACGCGGCGGAAGCGAACCTCTGCCAGCCTAACATGTCGTCAGCGATCGTCGTCTCCCGGAGACATTCTGACCTGCTTTTCGCGGTCCTAGGATGTCTTCGTGTTCCGTAGAAGCATATGTCTGAACCATTATTGATCACCGGTTAGCAACATGTGTCGTCCATTTGTCCGCGATGAGATCTGCACGGAATTTCAACAAACTATGCGGCCCATTTTAGAGAAAATGTTTAAAAATGAGAAGAAAATGGTATTTCATTTAATAAATTTCCAAATCTCAACCATTAACCGGATGGTTGAGGGATACGATCATCTCTTCATCTTACCTGCCTTGATGGATCGACGTCAGCACATCGATGCATCTCAGAGAGAGGCCCCCGAAACCAAGGGACTCTCATTGGTTCACCGAACCATCCCAAAAAGAAAAAAAGCGAATAAACGCCCCAAAAGTAATCGTTTATTTGTTTGCGAATTGAATTCGTAAATATTTTGACAGCTACAGCACCGAGTCCGAGAGGAGCGTCAAGAAGCAATCAGAGAAGAGGCAACAGCAGCAAATACGATCCGCGATAGTGCCAATAGTGCCGTGTGTTGGGTGAAGCATTTACATTCCGCTTCTCCTTTGCCAGTAAGGGGCACATCGCACCTTTGCCAGCGCGGTCCAGCACACCACCGACCCAGGCGGCTACCGTATGTTTGCTTATGTTTTCGTATCTCGCATTTAGCATCCTCGTAATCCTGCACTGCGAGCTGCTATGGATGTTTGTGTATTCAATCGGACGGGGTAAGACCGAGATCGAGACCGTCCAGATGAAGGAAGGATCGCAATTCGGGGTTTTTGGAGTTTTTTCTCGATCTTTTTTTATCTTTTGGAAAGCACCAGCACCGAGATATAAACCATTTTAATGTTTAAGATGGCCTGTCCGTATGATCGTAATGACCTCGATTGCTGGGTTTCCGGGGGAGCCGCTTTTAGGTCAGTGGCTATAAAACGCTTTATAAAACGTCGCATGATAACTTATAGTTAATGCATTTTCCGAAAAATATGTTACACAGCATTTATTGCGAATAAAAACCCCTATAACCCTTATTTCCTGCTTATCAGGACGATCAGCCCTCGTGAGCGAAACGCCCATCGTATGCCATTTGTCTTCCTGCTGCTCGCATCGAATCGATTCGATTTGCGCGCGCGCACACATGCGACGTTTGATCGCCATCAGTCATCGCGCCAGCCGCAAGATCGATCGATTGCTAGATCGCTTCGCTGGTCTCGACTGCTGCAAAAAATCGTGTATGGCCGTCGGTTAAAAAGGGCTGCATTACAATTAGCTGCGCCACACCCCTTCCAGTGTGTGGCCGGTTGCCGGTAGTTGAAAAAGGTGGTTTGGAGGATAAACATCCTCGATCCCCAACCTACACACAAACGTGTGCTCGCGCGATCGTTGAAGGTGTTTCGAAGATCGCCTCGTTTGAAATTCAAATTTATTCAGATATAAAGCTCGACCCGGACGGTTCGGTGTGGCGGGCATGTTGTAATCGAACCAACAAGCGGCCTATAACGATCGGGAACGTTGCGTTTAAAATATGATGTACCATGTACGGACGGATTGGGCGAAATTGAAACGTTCCTAGAGCTGGACAGCTGACCTGTTTTATGTGTTTTGAAATTAAGAAAAGACGATCCCCGATGATCTTCATAAATGTTGATGATGATGGATCCACATTTACTTTTAATCTTTGAAATCCACATTACCATTCCTTCAACTTTTCGATCAACTCGTCCGTAGACTCGTTGGAACGAAACTGATGTGGGAAGTAGTTAACCATCGGTTCGACTTTATGCCCACTAGACACTCCCAGCTTCAGCTCTCCAACGCACGATCCTTCACGTGATCGGTCGTTGTTGAAGGACATCCCGGCATGTAGTCGCGTCGCGTACTTGCTACACGCGACCTCTGGCACTGGCTACTGAGCTGTTGCCAGCTCTGCCTGATCCTCACCATTACTCCTGCTGCTCATCTATCACACGCTGCACTTGCCGTTGTGCTATTGGTTCTAACGATTCCGTTTTTGTTCTTCTTTTCTTTCGCTTTCTTTAAAGGTGAGTCCCAGTCCCGCGTCCAAGAACCATCAACCTCCGAAGACGATCACGTCGCAGACCGCGCTAATTGAGTCAAGGCGAAGAGAAAGGAAATTCTAACCTCATTTCGCCGTTTCGCCAAAGGTTTGACAGCTAACAAGAGTCCGTTTCACGCCCCAACGCCCCCAACGGCCACACCACACAATGGAGCACAACACAACCGCGGCTCTGTAGTGCGGGTGGTTGCCGGTTAGACATGTGGATAGACCAAACGGCAACAGCTGCTGTTCCTGTGGCATGTATCCGTCGAACTGCTCCTCGACCTTCCGGCCATTCCAATTTCTTTCATCCATTACGCCCTGAACCGCTACGCTCGTGGTTCGCACGATGGCCTAATTCTCCTTTTCGGACTCCACGGCCGTGTGCCGGGGTGGGACACCCTTGCCATAATCCAACGGAAAGGAGGCAAACTTCCTTTTCACGCCGTCCGTCGGTCAAGATATGGTTTTTAGCGGGGGTATGGGTATTTTTTTTTTCGTTTGTTAATTTTTTTGGTTAATTTTTTTTTCGCCTTCCCAACCCGATGTCCTTCTCGGCAATTAGCAAGGAGAGGGAAGGACTGTATGGGAAGGGAGGAGTGGTGGTGGTTTTTTTCTTCTTCTGTTTGGTTCAGTAAATGGGTTTTGTACGGGGCTACTGAAGACGTTGAATTGGTTTGTGTTTTGCGGGTTATTTTTTTCTCTTTTGGTTTCGTTTGGTTTGGGGCACTCGCCGATGATGTGTCCTCGGTTTCATTCTGCCGCGCCACCGCCGCTGATTGATGGCATTGAGAAATGTGAATTTGCAAATGTGCGTTCGTGCGTTCGTGCACGCGTGTGTCACAACGAGATCGGGATCGCGGTGGAGCAAACCAAGCAGCAACAGCAGCAGCAGCAACAAGGTCAGTACGACAGCCGCCGCTGGCCCCTGGGCCACTGCTTCCGAATGGATGGTAAATTTACGGAACCGGCAGCTGTGGCACCAGCAGCACCAGCAGCACCAGCAGCATGTAGATATATGTAGCTGCTGAGTGGTGTGTCGCCCGCATGAGTGAATGTTGACTAGCGAACATTAATAATCTATTTCTTGTGGTTCGCTTAAACGTGTCGCTTGCCGTGGTTACCGGATGAGTTATAGGCGACGGATTTATTGATGGAGCTTTTTTATGGAGATTAAAATGTTTCAAACGAATTATAAGCGGTCCTCTGGTGCTCCGGTAAGCGGCTCCCGTTGCTGACTAGGCCAATTTAAATTAGAGCTCATCACGGAATCCATTTTTTATGTGTCGCGACTCGATTTTTGACGTTAAGCCATAAGACACATTCTTCCGGAAATTCCTTCCAGTATTGATGTTTCATTTCATTGGTTGTAATATTTGCAAGGAAAAATATAATCACTAAAAGATTTTAGCTAAGTTTAGCTGATAAATTAAGCTGATAAAGTTTAGCTGATAAATTCTACTTTTTTATTTTATTCAGTTTCCCTTGATTTAACTATCATTGGTCGTTGATCAAAGATCTTAAAACACTGTTTTGAGTTTTTTTTTAATTTTTAGTTTTATTTTGCAATTTGTAGTATCATTTACATTAACATTGTTATATAACCTTGGTTATGTTATATAACTATTTGGTGGATTTCAGAAAGATTAATGTTTAACAATTTTCAAATTATATTTTTATTGAATTCTTACATCCTCATGAAGAATTCCTTTTAATAACCAGTTTTTTTTGTTCAAACTATTAACTTAAAGTGTAGACATTGCAACACAAAGTAAGCCTCTGTCTGTTATTGAGCTCCAAAATTGAAGTAACTTCCAATGACTTGTTGCAATACGTCATTTTTTTGTGTTAGCCTCCGAAAGTCTACGATTCTTATTGTTGTGGCTTTTAAAACGCATTTAGCGTTTGAATTGGAAACCTTTTAAACTTCAACCATTCCCAGCGGCACGTGCCATGGACACGACATGTTACAAATAATTCGTTGATCAGCGGTGATCGGTTATTCAATTACTAATGGAAAACATGGGTTGAGTGCATGGCAAAACAAAACGAATCACGATCACCAGTTGTCCGCCTAATTTGATTCTTCTACTTTTGCGCGACTAAAAATAAACATGATAAACCTGGTCTCCCGGCGCACCAATCTTTCTATGAAAAATGGAATGGCCACTTCCACAGCGTGGTCTCTACTCACCGAACGTACCCCATGGACACCTCAATTGGTCATGCGCCAAAAACGCTGCTCACGACATGCCACTGCTGCTGTTGCTGCTGCTGCTGCTGCTGCTGCTGCTGCTGTTGCCAATGCTTTTGCTTGAAGTTCACCGACAACAACGTGCCCAAGGGCGGCATTTCGGTGAAAAGTCAATGTACCGTGCGGTGCGATGCCGCGAAATGTCGCCAAAAACTGTGTCTCACATACCATTTGCTTTAACGACGTCACGTTAAGGAAGGGAAAATCGATCCCCGGTCTCGAACCTTCCAATTCATAGCCGACATCCGGTGGCGTGGTGGCCTTCGGTCAGCCAAAGCCGACACGGTTGGCAATGAACTTGCCAGTACGATCTGTGCTGTGTGTGTGATTGATCGTCTGTCCCGGTCTAAGCGCAAGTCTAACCGTGTCGGGTGGTATTCATTTCCATTAACCTTCGCGTCGAATTTTTGGATCCGTTTCGATTCCGTAAATCGGGCACGCCACTTATCCCTGACAAATTGATTGGCTTTCTCCGTTGCCGGCGTGTACACAGAGTAATAAGTAAGAGTAACACCATGTGACAAGAGCATGATGATAATGGCGATGATGCTAGAACGTAATATATTCCTGTTCCTGTCCTTGAGACCCACGGAGATCGTCTTATTTCGTGGCCTAGGTGTATGTGCGTGTGCGTGTTACACCGTGGTGACACCGAGGGTTTTCTCCGAAGCAGCGCATCATTCCTTCGGGACGAAAGGAGGGACCAACATGAGGTGTACATTAATGCGCATCGTACGCGATCATAAATTCAGAATTATTCACACACGCACACACACACACACACAGTCGGGTATATGTGACCGCGCATAAGGGGTAACTGGAGACGCCATATGCTGGTATGCTGGTGGCTGTCCTTGGCGGGAGAGAACCTGGCGAACGGAATGTCGGATGGTGCTTTATTTTTATATCTCCGCTCATCCGCTCCCGGTAAAGGCCCCGGTTGTGGAAGGTATAACAATGCTCGCGCTCCGGATTGGAAGCTTGAAATCATTGCCACCACCAATCGAATGATGCGTCGCTCGGATGCACGGTGACATCTTTTCCATTTGTTGACCACCGGTAAGCAATAAAAATAAATCATTACATTTTTGCTCAAAACGCGCACACACGCGGGCCACGTGCGACATCGCTGGCTTCCCTACCGTCTTGGGACCAACGCTGTGATGGAGATAAACCACCAAACGGAACGCCGGTGTGTAATGTTCATGCGAGCGGTCGCCCAAGTAATAAAGGAATATGTTCTTCGTGGCGTGAACTGTGGTTGCGTCGTGTGTGAGATGACCAGTGGAACCAGCGTGTGTTTGGTTGAGGAAAAACCGGACCGAATTTTCCATCAGCGTTCAACAACCCTGTCCATTGCGCGCTGGCAAACCCGTGGCCGATCCGTGTTACCGGCCTGTCGCTTAGTTTTGTTCAATTTCTGTCCCCATCCGCATGAACACTCGAGCGAGCTCGGGGAACGGGGTGGTGGGTTTGGTCGGAATGGTTTATTTTTAAAATTAGAAAATTCGGGTCAGTACATGACTCTTGAACCCGGACCCGGGCGTGCTCGTGGTGTGGTTGTTTCGCTCGCTCGCGATCGGATCGCACTGTAGCCTGTCCGGGTGTGTTTTATGAGAAATGGCCTACAGGCCGGTATGATTCGCGTGGCCATTTTTGATTGACAATTCAGTTTAACACATTATGGTGCGATCGTGTCGTCGTTACTGCTTGCACACAATGTTCCTTCTCTGCTTGTGCTGTGGTTTATTGCATTTTGCGATGGTCAAGGGAAAATTCTAATTAAAAGCATTTCTCGTTTAAATGGTTTCTTTCCTTTTAATGGGGCCACTAATGAGATATTCGGTCGTTAATAATGCTCCTACACCTTCTGTTAAAAGTTTCATGATCGTTTTAAAGTGTCAACGACCTGTTGGAGATGTCCTAGTCGAGCTAACCGCCTGCACCTAAGATGCTATCAACGGAATTTTGTTTTGTTTGAATTTTTTCAGACCCTTTTTTGGGCAAATTTATTGTTTTTTTAAGAGAGATTACTCTACATTCTCTATAGTTCAGTCTAATCTCACAGTAAAATGCGAATTATCCTACAGAATATAATGTTATTATAAAAGTCTTAAGAAGCTCCTCGATCCTTGTGCAAATATTAGACACGGCCAGGGAACAACGCAACGACTACGTTTAGTATATTTGTAATATAAACAACTGACACGATATGATAATCTTAATCTTGTGATATTGATCTTGCGAATGACCGACGACGCCCCGTGTCCCATGAACTTTCCCCTCAAACATGGAAAGGCATCGTACAGTTCCGGCATTCTGAAGTAATACGATCCCTCGCGTCAAGTTCGCCCCGAGGTATATAAATCTTGCGTAACGTGAGCTCTGGAAGTGAAAGCCAACTGCTTCGGACCCGCTTTACCCCCTATTTGGATGCTTAAGCAAAAAGGTAGTTCCTAAACACTCTCGCCACCGGCGACCATCATCATCATCATCATCATTAGCCACGCTGCTAATGCCACGCGTTAACGCTAAGATCCCGCTACTGTCGATGCAAATCTACGGACACCGTTTTTAGCCGCTCGGTGGGGTTGTCCCTTATCCCTCCTTACAAGCCACCATCACCCCGACGGACGACAACGACAGACGTGCCCCGAGGGCGAGATGGTGGTGGTAACAGCTCCACTAATGGAGGTATCGTTGCTTTAATTTGCTTTCATCTCGATCGCGATCTATCGTGCCACCCGGGTGGTGGGGTTGGAGGCCAACAAACTACTTCTTGCACCGGTGAGGGGGTTAAACGAGAGCCGGTCAACCGGCCTGAGGTTGACATATCAATCTGTCAGTAGTAGCAGCAGCAGCAACGTGTAGTAGTAGTAGTAGGTTTGAGGTAGGAGGATTGTTGTTTCGATCAAACATTGTCCGTCCGTTGTCCGTTGTCCCCGACCACCTGGTTGGCGTGAACAACGGTGCGATCGCACGCGATCGTCCTGCAACTAACGCTTTGCAGTGTTACGATCGACCTGCTGCTGCTGCTGCTGCTGCTGTTGCAAATTTACGATCTTTTGTCGCCGGCGGAAGGTACGAGAACCGCGGAAACCTCCTCTCGATCCGCGAGGCTCGGCGCCAGTGAACTTTGCGCCGGAAAGTTCAAGGCAGGTGCGTCTGCGTCTGCGTCTGCGTCGTGCGTCTTGTTGCGTGTTCTTCGCGCTTCTTCGCGCCGCTAACTACCGTGACCGACACAATCAACACGTGACTAAGGCTTTTGTTGTTGCTGTTGTTTCTTGAGAGACGCTTCTGCGGTGCTTCAGCGCCTCTCGCTTGTGGCGTGACAAGCGAGTTAGCTACCAGAGAGTGCCATAAATTATGCAGCCCAGGCTAGCTGGTCGGGATCGATCCAACCGGAAGCACATCCCTGCAGCAGCAGCGTTTGCGGCGCGGCGAAGAACCGTTTAACCGGTCCACGAACCGCGCGCTCGGTAGTGTGTCAAACCCCGGCGTGCCAGTCGCCGGCTTCAAGGCTTAAATCTCAGTCAAGGTCGGTCATTGATTTATGGTTTGTTGTGTGTTTTTCTGTTGCTTTGCCAGTTCCTCCGGCATCATCCTCAACAAAAGAAGCCCAGAGCTGGTGGAAGATGATGAGCCACAGTTAGATCGGGTTTTTTTAGCAAGTTGCCGTGCGTGCCGCGTCCACGCGATAATCACATCCCGCTCCAAGGTCGTGCGCAATGGCCGGTGTCGGACGTTGGTGTCGATGGCGTGGAAGAAGGAAGTGGAATGCCTTCTCTCGGGGGATGTACAATTTATGTCCGTAAATTACAAGCTGCATCACGCTGCAAACCATCTCATTAGAGGTGTGTACTGCTGCTGCAGTAGAATAAATGCTAGAGACCGTTGCTGCTGCTGCTGTTGCTGCGCGAAGAACCTTCTTCTAAACCCCGTGGCGAGTGTTGCAAGCATCACCTCGTTCTGGCCCATTTACAATCAATGCGAAAACCCCGTCGTACCGCGTTCTGGTTCGGAAATGAAATGAAAACCCATTTTATGCCCACGGCGACGTTGACGTTGGCGCGCGCAAACACGAGAAAACACGCCAGGCTAATGGGCTTCACAGTGCAACCCTCGCGGAAAGGATCAAAATCCACTACGACGACGACGACGACGACGGCACAAAGAGTCTCGCGAGTGCCAAGCGTTGAAGGCCTCCACTCCTAAGCTCCCTACAGAGACACACATTTGCAACTGAACCGGTTGACCTTCTGCAACAACTCGTCACCACTCCCGCCGACTGGTCGACACCCGGACCAAGTGGCGACGTTAAACGCATCCTGAGTACGTCATGTACATCGAGTGCGTCATACACCTGGACCTGCACCGGTGCACTTGCCGGTGTTGTTTTGGGTTGTTTTATTACCATTTCGTGTCACCCGCGTCTAATGATCGTAGGATTTTAACCTTGCGCGCGGGGCTGTGACCGCGTCGCATCATGCTATTCGCCTACTCTCACCGTCGGTAAGAAGGTTATCGGTACGGTACAAACCTAACAATCATCGTGTACCGGATTCCGGCTCCCACGGGGTCCATCCGGACCATGTATGGTGTCACCGGAACCGACCACCACGATCGTGGTGGAGGCGCCCGTAACCCGGAAATGGGAGTTAGATCGAAAGTGAGGATAGAATCGTGGTCCCGTTCGTAACAAGCATCGTATTACCATTAGGTCATAACTCAACCCCCGTTCCCAGTACCCCTAGTGGCCTATGGCAATCGACCGGCGGTAGAGTGCCGGTTGGTCTTGAAGTGTCAGTACATGATACTGATCCTCTCTAGCGGGCTCGAGCGAGTATCGCGTAGCAAAACGAGGCTTTCATAATAGAGAGAGGAGACGAGAGCAGAGGCAGGCGAGGAAAGGAAAGGCAGGCACCCTTGACTGTGGCCCCATTCGTGGCCGGTCACTGCATCCTTGAGTTTCCCCGTTTTGAATGTTGCTCTTCTAACGGGTCCTCGTCATCAACGGGAGGGGGGTTAGTGTGTTGTGTGTGTGTGTGCACATCATACGCTGTAGGGTCTCTTTGTGCTGCCTTTGATTGCTGCTGCTGCTGTTGCTGCTGTTTTGCTGTGCAAAAAGTGATCATCGAGCTCACGGATCCGTTGTGCCGCCAGAGGGCGCCATGATCTTGAGGGTGAAAAACTAAAGTGCCTTGCGAGAATCATATTTTTATCTCAAAACCCCCCAGAGTCTGTGTAACGGTCTAGTATTCATTGGTGTTAGCCACAGAGCCGCAGTTGCAGTTAGCGCTGCTCGTCAAGTACCGATTCTAACAACGGAGCCAACTCATCAGCATCATCCTCATCAGCATCCTCATCATCATCATCATTCGCATCTGGCGTGTAAGTTGATCGTAACTCTATACTCTCTACACACTCAAGTTGTGTTGGCAGAATATAGGTCAATGTCGTTATGCTTTTCTGCTTCTGGCGTGTTGTGTGGTTGGTTTAAGCTGATTGCCGAAACCGAAACCGAAACAGTGGAATGGTGGTGGTGGTGGTGGTGGAGAAAGTGGTGTGACGGGGTGGCGACCGATCGCTGTAAGCCGGCGACTATTTTTGCCAACTCGTGCGCAACGATAACAGACCAGGAGCTAGGAGAGTCAGTCATTTCTTCGCCATTTTGTGGTGGAATTTTGACATCGGCGGGAGGGGGAGGCCACACCGTATACCCGTGTGAATGTGGCGTATTTATACTACACCAGACGCCGGGCAAGGCAGAGCAAGTGCCTGCCAGACAGGTAATTGGATTGCGAGCTAAACCTGTCGAACGCGTAACGAGCTCAGCGAGAACGAGTCCATCACTGCCACCACCGGCAATAACCGGCGGTGACCTTCCAAAAGCATAGCATCTCTCGCTAGCTCTCTCGTGGCCATGTTAACTCCTAGCCGTTTGCTGCTCATATTATGCTCGTCGTCTCGTCGCCTAACACGGCTTAGTGCACACCCAAAACGAAGAAGAAAAAGCCCCCAAGAAGCCAGACACTAGTACATTCGAGAGAACTCTCGAACGTCCGTAGGGTTACGGTTGAGAAATGCGAAAAGTGAAGGTTGCGAGCGTCCCCATCGTTCCCCTGATTTTCCTCCCATCTTCGGTTACACCGGATGCAACAGGTTGGTGCGCCAAACGATTGTTGGTAAAGACTCGACTCTGCTGCACTTGTTCTAGCCGGGAACGGGCGCCGTCATCGTCGTCGTCGTCGTTGCCGTGAGTCATGCGACGAGGGGTGGCCACTCCCGGTATGATGGATGATTGCATAAATCGCGGTCTGGTGCACACTGTAATAAGCGAGCCGTAAAACACATCAGCTCCACCGACCTCCACTCATCATCCTCGCGTCTCGGGTATGATTATTCAATTATTCCTCCGTTCCTGGCGCTTCTCTTCCACCTTCGGTGAACCTGCCAGCGTCAGACAGCCAGTCAGCCAGTCAGTCAACCGGCCATGCGTGAAGCATCACACATCACCAAATGGACCGAGAAGCGAGAAACGTATATGTGTGCTGGTGTCTCGGTTTCTGCTGCTGCTGCTGCTAAGCGGCCAACTACTCATCGCACTGGCAAGTGTGGTGTCTACGCCAGTGAAAGCAAGCCTAACCGCCTCTCTACACGGGAGCGCAGATTCTTTCGCGAAAGTTTTGAGAGATTTGCTCAAACTGAGCTATCCTTTCAAAACTTTCAAAACTCTCATCCAAACGTCATCGTCTTGGTGACCTAGCTACCGCGCTCACTTGAAACAACAGCTTGCTTGATTTTTTTTATGAGCAGTTATTTTCTTGCGCTGGTTGCTCAATTCTTTCAAAGTTTTCACCCTCTACACGAGCGAGAGATCTCTCGCCTCCGATTTGTATGGATTTGACAGTTAAATGATAGAATTGACAATTAAATGATAGATCTCTCGCGACTTGCGCTCCCGTGTAGAGAGTCGGTAAGGCACAAACTGTTCCTGTGCCGAGATCGGTGCCGAGAACACAATTGAATCAAATTGATATCAATCAGTGCGTGCGTCGACACGACGTCCCCCACCTCGCCAAGCCCCGAGCAACGGAATGTTGACCGAGGGCCTACTGCCTGTTGTTGAGCATGATCGAGGACCAAGCTTCCGGTCCGGGCCATTTGCTTGCTTGCTTGCTTCTGCTTAAATGTCTCCGACGATGACGTAGGTTAGCTATTATGCACCCGCTAGCACCGAATTATCAGTCGCTGGAGTGGCCAAATACTTAGTGTGCTCGTCAACAGCCCTTCTGGCGTGCGCTCTGGCTTTATTGGCATTGATTAAACATGATACTCGGAGGATCGGTCTCCGTTCTGTGTTACGGTTACGGTGTCTTTCACGGCTCGGCGCAACAACATTCCGGCGCACGCCGCCAGCACATCGATCGATCGATACTTGGACGTTCCAATTTAATCGGATTCGTCCGTAGAAACTGACGCTATGAGTAATATGATTGCCCATGGGGGAGGGGAGGGGCGACTTGTGTTTATCGTTTTATCGGCCTTTCGATTTAATTACCGACCAGAACTGGCTGGCCGCAGCAGGACGGCTGTGTGTCGGTCCGGTCACCAGATCCAATCGGCAAGCGGGGGTTGTTGCTATTGATGAGTTGGTTTGATTATCCCTTCTAAAAGCATTGCTTTGTGTTCCATCATGATGACCGTCGTGACATGATATGGCACACGATGGCGGTTTGGTTGATGACATTCTCCTTGGCAGGAGCGGATGATGTAGTGATGAAGTTAGTCACAAATTAGTAAGTTTAGTAAAACATTATACTTACTCTAATTTTTTATCATGTTTTTAAACTTCAAAACAGGCTCTCCTAAGGATAATGCATTAGTTTATGGAAATGAATAAAATACTGGATCAGCGTTATTGAAACAATATTTCATAGATCATTTACTGTTAGTCTATTAGTTCTCTTAAAATAGATACTTAAATTAAACAAGAAATCGTAGAACCATTGAATTTGTCATAATATAATGCTTATGACAAATACAATCGATCTACGATTTCTTGTTTAACTTAAGTATTTATTTTGAACAGGATCATATTCGAATCATAGTATCCTGGGAATCCTTTTCAATCCACGTTTCGCTTACAGTTTTTTTTTTCATAAAATGTCACCATATCTTGTATATTCAACACCATTCCCGGACTTAATTTTTATCAGGCCAATTCAATTTAATTCCCTTTTCGATCGCGCTGCAACAAGCGGTCCTGTGTCGTTTGATATCGGTGCTCGCTAGCCGAAATTCGTCCAACCTTATTTATAAACCAAACCAACGGTATCACATCACACAATCCTCAATCCCTTGCACTCGATTGCAACCGATGAACGTCGGCGGTGTGTCGCCATTCTCGCGCACGCTCTCGGCTTGTGCCTGCTAGCCTGGCCTCAATGCCTATGTTGCCATTTCACTACGCAAACATTGCCATCCGATTACCACGTTGAGACTTCCGGTCCATGAGAGGGACGGCAAGAGAAGGAGAGAAGAAGAGAAGAAGAGAGACAACTAAAGGGGTGGAGTGGAGTGCGAGATCAGTGAAGTGTGTTATGGGCTAGTGTGCGGCCGCCATTGCTTGTTTTGGCATCGATCAAGTGTGAAATTCACAGCTGAGACACTGAAACCTGGGCGGGGGGCGGCCTTTCCCTTACCGCTCCCTCGGTTCGGCCACGACGGCTTCTCGCCGTTGACATGCATTATGGTGCAGCCACCGCGGGCATCAAAGCGGCGGCGGCAGTGACGATGGCCTGGTGATGCCGAGAGAAGCAATTCGCAGCTTGTTACTTCCGCCAACGCGACGCCATTCGACGGAGGGAGGATTCACGGAGGACTCGCGCACGCGAGATAAAAATAAGCTTCCCCGCTTATCCACACAGTTGGCCTTTCATCGCTCCACATCATCATCATCATGCTCCGTTGGTTGGTTTCGTTTGAACCGTACCGGGGATGATTAGACATGCAGGATCCAACCGGTGGGCAAATCCCTGGACGTTTTTATAGCTCCATTTTGTCCCAATAGGACTGATAGGAAAGGAGGAAGAGGACTTAAGCTGCTTTCACATCGAGCGCGTTTAAACGCCACTAATGGACGCAGCAGGTTTTTTGACGCAGAAAACACGGTTGTATCACATCAAAATATATGGAAGTGTTCACGTAACGCACCGAAAGCTATTTTTTGGAGCTTTTGAAGAGCTTAAAAGTTGGCGTTTTTTTTCGGATCTGTAAAAATCTACAGATTGTGGCAGGTTCTGAGCCGACTGTAGCAGGCTACGCAAGCAAGCCAGCGTTGCCCTTTGGTTTTGCAATTTGTTTTGGCAGGAATGTGTTGAAATCCGCGTAATAACTGTTTTGCGTGAAGATTAAACTATTTTTCATGGTTTGATAAGGTGGCGATAGTGATATGGTGCTATTTTTCGTGTATTTTAAATCTTCCTTCGCGCAACCTAGGTGTGAACAATAAATTAAGCTTTTGCGTCAAAAAACGCCAACTTTGGCGTTTTTAAAAACGCGCTCGATGTGAAAGCAGCTTTAATGTAGCGCTGTGCGCCACCAGGTTTGTGATACCTCTTGGGCGTCGCATATTTATGTAAATTATTTCAAAATGGCCGCAATGGCCCAATCTTAGTATCCTTTGTGACTCTTGTTGTCCTTTCTTGCTTCTGAACAGCGAGTTCGAGCGTTGGAAAAAAAAGCGATAAAAAAATAAAAGCTCACTGGACCCGATAAGCGGGTAAGCACGGACGGTAAAAGAGTTGGAGTAGGGCAGCAACAGAGGACGGGGCTTTCAATTATCGCCCACTTGTTACGATGTGTGGGCAGTGTGCGTATATTATATTGGCGCATTGTTCCCGCTCCTGATATCGTGTTATCGCGTTTCGCGTTTTGTGTTTTTTTTTTTGTACAAAAATACGGCTCCAACATCGCACGCTTGCTACTGGCGGTTGCCAACCATTCGAACCGTGCCTCTTGCTCCTCCATCGCCTTATCGTGCAGCGCACTGGACTGGAGCAAGACGATACGCGTCTCTTGGTTTATCACTTCCCTGATTACGTAATAGCCAGATTGCGCGAAGATTGTGTTTCCTTTTGCTTTCATTCTGGTTCGGAAAAAAAGCAACGAAACGAAACAAACAAATGGGCGCCCTGAAATGTGGGTCAGTTCCTAATTCGGGTGATGGAGTTTGACCGCTCTAATCTCACTCGTGTAATCCTCCCCAAAATGCACCCACTGCCGGTGGTGCCGGATGGTGGGTATACGCGATTGGAACCGGTTGTAACCGAGGGTTTGATGGCAGCGACCGGTCGCTGAGGGAGCAATCAAACCATCAACAACCATCACAACCACCGCCATGAGCATCCGCACGATCTAAGGAGGTTGGTAGAGGTTGAACATTAAAGACAGGGTGTTCCTGTGTGTTGCTCATGGCATACTTGGTATGTACACTACCGAGCAAACCAAGCTGATGCTGAATCGTTTGTGCTGTATCCGGCAAACAGACAGATCGCGCGCATAAGGGGTTCGCGTGTACCACCGCCATCTCGATCCGGTAGTATCGGCAATCGTCGTGCTATTAGTGTAGGAGATACCGATGCCGATGAACGTCCTTCAACCCCCTTTTGGGGTGGAAGAGGAGGGCAGAGGGTCTGTGTTTGCGTGTGCGTGTTGGTGTGTTGTTTGTAAATTTTTCTTCTTCTGCTTTTCGTCTCGTAGTTTCGTTCACGATATGGCACTGCTCGTTGTTGTTCACATTTTGTGTTCTCGCCCAGCAGCAGCCGCCGGTTCATAAACATTTCGCTGCTGTTTTCGTGGTCTCACGAAGTGGCAACTTCCTGTTCGTCTTGGCACTAGGTGCTGCTGGTGCTGCGGGAAAGAAAAACATTAATCCATCAATGAAAGCTTTGCAACAGCAAAAAAAAAACGGTAATGGCCACAATCGGTGGTGGACGAACATGGCGTGTGCGCGAGTGAGATAATGGTGAAGCATATCGTTCGCAAGTTTTTGGGTGCGTACACTCCAACCTGGCGAGCTGATAGCACTTCCCGGTGTGCCCTAGAGCAGGCCCTGGTGACCTTGGCATCTTCTGTTTCGCGGTTGGAGACCGCACGACTGTCTGGAGCGGCAACCGGAGGCAACCAAAATCGATCCAAACCGAACACAGCAGCAAACACACACGGCCTATCATCGGGAGTTCGTCTGTAGCGTGATAAAGACTGCGAATTCTTTCGGAAGGACACAACCAACCAAGTCGCTTCAAGCGTTGAAATCGTAAACAACATTCACCTGTGGTGCGGTTCGTGTGGCTCCGGTTTTTTTTTTATAATTTAAGCATACTCCCTGCTCGCGCTCGCGTTAACCGGTTTCTCGGTGGGGATTCCGTTGTATTTATAATCCAAAAATTACCTTTTCACAACTTCTGCTCTCATCTTGTTTTCGTCGTTTTGTTTGATACCTCACCAAACCGATGAGGTTGGCCTAGTCAGGGGGCAGACATCCACTGAAAACTAGATTTTTAGCGTTTTTTTAAACATATTTCTGGTTCTCGGATTTAATCAACTGACTCTGGTTGGTTTATTTTCGGGATGAGATTCGTCACTCCGGTGCTCACGTGATGATACTAGCGTCGGGATTTTTTGGAAGCATTCCGATGGAATTTGAAAGATAATAATACATTCAAAGCTTCGGTAGCTGGATTTACCTAGATGTATCAATCGGTTTCTTCGAGTAATAGGAAACTGGTCGTTAGTTTTGCCATCAAATGGCGTTATATGATTTTAAAGTTCACTAGGAAATACATTCTTAAATTAGATTAGCACCACAAGCTAACATCTAGGTGTGAATAGAAAATTTAAAATTCTTCAACGCAGTCGGTTGAGTACTGATTGGTCATATCAATTGACATCTTACTTCACGTTTCGAGGTACTAAAAGCCAACGAAACGTTTTTTGGAATGCGCCATACTGTAAGGGAGGGGAGTAGAACCGTCGAGAGAACTCAACACATCGCGGATGGTACAGGAATGGTAATTAACACCTAGCTGTCCAAAAATGGCTTTCCACCATATCTGCCAATTCCATCTGTTTAAACAGTGGTCGTTCTCGGTCGTTGTAAATACGCTGAACTCTCTCGCAAAAGGCGTTTGGTATGTGAATTCGTATTCTTTATGTGCTGGGCTGTGATCATGCGATTTGCGATACGGGAATCAATGCTTCTATCTTTGGAGATTGCTACAACACGATCAATTAACAGAAATGGTGTCGAATGAGTTAGCGTTTGCTAAACTTATTGCAATTGATTTATGGAATGTTCTCCGATTAGATAGGGAGAAAATGTATGGAGAATCGTGAATCAAAAATGGGTTTGCGAATCTGGAACATAATCAACAGCGTTGGGTTCTCTTTATCAGTCTGCAACCGATTGATAGCCATCCAAGATGATTGATTGGGCGATTGATAGCTGAAATCGTGCTGACGACCATTGCCCTTTTTGATTTGGTTGTTTACACAATCATTTTCGCACCTCCTGGAAACGTTCAAATTATTTAATGCGATCGTAGGTTAAAATTATATATATTTAAAAAAACACAACAAATGACGCATGGTTTTGGTATGATTACTTTATTAGTTAGAGCAGTAAAGGTGAAGCAAATGCAGCCAACCGTCATGTTTACACTCGATCGCCTTTTCGCCATTACGGTCGGCTGGCTAAAATTAGACCTTCTTCTCGCGCTTCCTGTGCTCATGATGGTGTGGCGTAGTGCTTCCCTCCTGTTGCCAAACAAACCACTTTTGCGCTTTTTGCACAAAAACGATCCCGCACAACGAAAAGCACACGCCATGAAGGATTACGAAACGGGATGCAGGCAAGTGTAAACAGGCGACTGCGAGTCGTGTCTGGCGCCACCGTTAACCGATGTACCGGCCCTTACAGCAACCCCTGCTTCTGCAGATCAAGGTACACCTTCTTGCTGAGAATGTTACCGCGCGAATCCTCAAACTCTTCCTCGTTCGATGGGACCCACATCTTCGAGAAGGTTTGATCCTTCACCTTATCCCACAGCAGCAGCGCATCCTCGATCTTTGTAATGTTGGCAAAGTGGGCCGTGTTCGGAATGCCAAGACAACGCATTCCGTGCGCGTGGCGCCACTCGGAGAAGTGGTTCTGGAACGCTTTCGGCCCGTTGTATTTGTAGTTGCCGCAAATCTCGCACTCGTAACTGAAGTGCAGCTGATGCAGCTTATACAACCAGTACGGTATCGGTTTACCGTCGTAGCCGAGGGGCAGATTTTTCGGATTGTACGGAATACCATCGTCGTCATCCGACTCAACCTCATCCATGCTGTCCTCGTCGCTCTCGTCCAGAGTGTAGCGCGCCTGCTTCCGCTGGAGATTCACCTTTGTCTCGTAGATCTGATCGTCTACCAGCTCCGTTAGCTTCACGATTTTGTACTCCAGCAGCGCTATGTCCTTCTCCTTGTTCGCGTGCTGCAGCCGCTTCCTTTCGTTCTCCTGGTTTTTGTCGTCCTTCGACGAGAACAGACGCTGGGCCCGCTCTTCCAGTGTACCGCCACACTTCATCCCGAGCGCCTGTAGGGCCGCTTTCAACCGATCCAAGCCGAGGTATGTTAGATCTTCCCACTTCCCAAACTCGTTTAGATTGATCAGTGCATCGTCGTCGACCTCGCGGACCTTTTCCCATCCCGGCGCAATACCGTTCTTCCACATGTCCTCGAACTGCAGCTCGTTCCGCTTAACCGTGTGCTCCAGCTCGAAGAAGAGCGGCCGGCTGCGGGTGATGAACGAGTGCAAATAATCGTGCAGCAGCTGCAGATACGCTTTGTACTTGAGGTTCTTCTGTTTGCGGGGAATATCGCCAAACTTGTTGAACTCGGACAGATACGTAATGTAGTCGATCTTATCGATGCCCTTCAGGTTGACAAAGTTATCGTAACACTCGTGCAGATCCAGGTACTGGCCATAGTTTTCTACGTCACTGAACTTTACCACCTCTGCCAGGTAGGCCGGATCGTTCAGCTGTTCCTTCAGCTTGTTAAACTCGATCGATGCCGGGACGGCCACGTTATTCCCGTGGTTGGAATGAAACTCAATCAGCGAATTAAACTGGCTGTAGAACTCCTTGAACTCGTTCACGCTCATGTTGGTAATCTCCTGCTTCCGCTCCCCGTCCTTGTCCTGGTACAGCTCCAGCAGTGACTTCGAGCACGTCTGGTACCGCTCGAGGAACACTTTTATGCGATGATCAGCGAGCACCTTTTCTTTCGTCTGTTTCGGGGGAAACAAAAAAATGAGGCCAGAAGATTAGAACAACACTCGCGAAACACTCGATTCTTTGCGCCTCGACTTACCGTTTTCTTGGGAATCATCAGCTCCTCGGACATGGCCATCACGAGGCGGTCGCATTCCTCGTGCAGGCGGCGTTGAATTTCGAAGATCGTTTCCATCTTTTCGCTTCCCCGGCTTCCCCTGCACAAGGAGAAACACGAACCGATACGAAATATATCCGGAAAACAGCACAAAACTACACCGTATGCAAGAGCTAAGCGTCTTTTTCAGAACCGCACTAACCGGAGGACAAAAATCAAGTGTGGCTTGATGCGCGTTCCCTGCGGTATCTCCTATCCGCAATCCTTTGCACTTTCCCGGCCTACTATTCCAACGGGAACGACGGCGGGAGTTGCAAAAGACTTAAATTGTTCTTAACACCTTTATTTTTAACACGAAATTCTTCACAAAATGGTTCACAAAAGTTAAACACTCCCCAATATTTATGAAAATTTCCTTTTTTTTAGCAATATGGCATTTTGACAGCCGCCAGCATTTTGACAGCGGTTCTCCCAGTTGGCAACACTGACTGAAACGGAGTGACAGCAGCGCCCTCTATTCAATTCCGACATTGTCCGACATTTAAATTAACCGTTTCCATCGTGTTTTGCTCATAAGTTTATGAAGATTTTAATTTTTACAGTATATTTCTTAACAAAGTAATGGTAGTTTTGGGAAAGTAGTAAGCTTTGATCAGCATTTGAATTTCACTTTTATTGGGATTTTCTTCGTCATTTTCATTCACAGTTGTGTATGCGGATTATGCTTCCTCCGGTCGTTCGTTGCAGTTTCTGGAGGATTACATTAACAAAGAGGTTTTACCGGCGTTTGGAGATTACAGTTGCATATCGGCAGTTACTGGACTGCAATCCCATTTGTATGAGTAAGTATGATAAGCGATAGACGAAACCATCGCTCTACAATTAATGCGTTTCACTCCGATAGTAATGAAGCCCGCGATTTGGTACGTGCCGCCGTCGGTGCCATCGCGGAGGATGAAATCGTTTTCTGCGACAATCCGGCCGAACGTTTGTGCTACCTGCTGTCCAACCCGAACGTGTGCGACCTGAGCCAGCCCCAGTTTCACAACATTTCTCACAGTGCCAACCACAATACCTCGATCACTAGCAGTCTACACAATTCGTTGCTGCTCGGTAGCCTTCGTCAGAACAGTTTCTCCAACACGTCCACCCTGTCGGAGGGTGGCGAGTGTAGCACCAACCTAGTAGCCCCGATACTGTTCGTTAGTACCTCCGAACCGGTGGCCAATCTTCGCTCGTGGATCGACGCTGGTTGGCAGATCGAACGGATAGCGAAGAACCATGAAGGATTCCTGGATTTGGTCGATCTGGAGAAGCGGCTCCAGCAGTACGCAGAGAACCGGCGCAAAATGGTGGGACTCTTTTCCGGTGCCTCACGATTGACGGGAATTCTGGCGGATGATGTGGCCACCACCATTCTGCTGCACCAGTATGACGCTCTGTCGATTTGGGATCACAGCATGGCCGCCTCCTGTGCACCGATCTGCACCAACCCGGTACTTCCCGGTGCCCAGAAGGATGCCATCTTTTTCCACTGCAACCGGCTGGTCGGAGGAGTGCAGGCTCCGGGTGTGCTAGTCATTAAGCGTAAACTGATCGAACATAGTACCTCCTTCTTGCACGATTCGGTCGGTGTCGTGAGTGCGGTCCGTGCCGGTCTGGTGTTGCAGCTGAAGGAATCACTCGGCTCTCAAGCCATTATGGGCCGGATGGAGAAAACGTGCAAGCAAATGCTGGCACATGTGCGCACGATCCCGGAGATTGTGCTTCTCGGACCACCGTGTACCACGGCCAAGCGGCTCACGACGCTGTGCTTTATGGTGCGCCATCCACGAGGTGCCTTCCTGCATCATCGCTTCGTGGTGGCGGTGCTGAACGATGTGTTTGGGATTCAGGCGACGGCCGACAATATCATAAGCGATTCGCTCGGCATCAATCCGCAGCTGATGGTGGAGTACGAGAAGCTGCTGAACGACGAGTCACTGAATGCCGGTTGTCTGCATCCGGGTTATACGCGCATTACCTTTCCCTTCTTTATGCCCGAATCTGAGGTCGGCTTCATCCTGGAGGCACTGAAAATGGTGGCCACCGAGGCTTGGAAGCTGCTGCCCCAGTACGAGGTCGACGAGCGGACGGGCGAATGGCGCCATCACTCGAACTCGCTCGCCAAGGAACGCAAATGGCTCGGGGCGATCCGCTACATCGACGGCAAGATGCTGTTCTCCGATCGGCGCATCTCGGGCCCCGGTACCTTCCCACAGAACTACTCCGACTGTCTGCAGACGGCACGGAACCTGTTTAACCGGGCACGCAAAACGGCCCAACGGTCCACGGCTGAGGAGATCGTACTGAAGCTGTCGAATGCGGCGATGGAGAAGCTCCGGTGGTACATGCTGTCCGGTGAGGCACACGAACTGCTGCTCGGCCATTCACACAATGTAAAAAATACGGTTCCCTTTGACCCTACGAGAAGTGAGTTGCTTTAGCATTTTCCTAGCCTGCCGATCGGTAGTTGATCTTTCCGTTGCTTATCCTACTTGCAGTACCTGAGAATGCGTCGCTCATGTTGATCCACCGGCACCACAGTCTTTCGGCACTCGATATCAAGCGATTCAAGAGTCGCAGCCTACCGGCCTCTCCGCTACAGATATCAACGAGACGGCAGAACTCTAGCTCACCGTGCCAATCGCACAGTCCCACACCGACCTCCTCACCGCCGATGGTACGATTCTCGGTCGGTGGTGAGGTAACCACCATGCTCAACCCATCACCGATGGCATCCGGGGCCATTGTGGTCGGTGCGGGCCGTGATATGAGTGTCAGTCGCAATAGGTAAGTCGCTCGCGTGAACCTTCCATTCCGTAATCCTCTAACAGCGGCCACCCGTACGATGCGTATGCGAATGCCGGTTTTGCGATCGATTGAATTAAGAGACATGCATGTTATGTGCTGTGAGTGACGCTAATCACTGGGGCCGTTTTGGGCCATTGCGAATGTGTCTGCAATTAATGCCACTGATGTCGCACGTTAAGATCATGCTCGGGAACGAGAAAGCGCGCAACGTGCCGTCCATCGTCTCTTGCTGGTGAATCCGTTCCATACTGTCTTCTATTGTCCAGTTACTGGATATTTTTGTTCTAAAAAAACCGTCGTGTCTGTTCGTAACCCAGCTGTAATCTCACTGTTTGTGACATGTTCCTGGAGGGCAATCGATTAACGTTTCACTTTCCGCCCCATTTGCTCCCGGATCGCAGATGTCACAGCTGGGGAGCCGCCAGCTATCGTGCCGCTATCGGTGGACGTGAGAGTCAAGATGCTAGCGTTGGTACCAGCGGCACTGTGGACAGTTCTCGTGGTACTAGCGGCAACGGTGGTGGTGCTGGTGGTGGTGATGATACCGGTGCTCACGATAGTGCCGCTGTTGCTGGTGCCACTAATCTGCACATACTGAGTCCACAAACCCGCATAAGTCTCGGGCTGGATCAGCAACATCCAATGCTACAGCAGCAGCGATCGGTTCAACTACATCAACCCATGTCCTTCAGCCAGCAACAAGTACAAACGCACCATCAGCAGATCCAAAGACAAGGTCATCATCTACAGCAACAGCAACAGCAGCAGCAGCAGCATCAGAGACCACCACTTCATCGTCCACTGTCGATGGCGTACGGTTCCACCGCTAGTCCACCGATTCAGCTGCGCCCTAAACAGAGATCCTGTTCGTGCAGCAGCCAGACGGATCTCAGCTTACAGCGCAACGATAGCCCACCGAAGGTCACGACCACTGGAACGGCTTCACCAACACCGAGCCTTCCCAATTTGCGGTCTCTGATGGGAAGGTTAGAAGGGGTTGTTTTTTTTTTTTGGTGTTACGGACTTGGAATGGAACCAATCGAACCGCTTGCGAATCGTCACGGCCAACAAGCGTAGCTTTCAATGATTCATATGCATGTGCTCTCCTCCCATTGCATGGATTTCCTTTTATCGTCAGCCTCATCTACACCATCATTGCCACGGAACGCGCATCTTCTTACTTGTAGCAGTATCGTTCGCGATACCGTTGCTAGAATTGCGGAGAGATGCGAACGAATCCGACCGGCCACATTGCAGATCAGATTCCCCCTTTATCCTGTTTTTATCATTTGCACTCACAACCTGCCTGTTGCTTGAATTATTCGAATGCGATCCCGTTGATGCTGATCAGCGCTTTTAACGTGATCTTGCGCCAGCTAGTTTGTCGCTTTGCATGTTTTTTTTTTGTTATAGTTTCTGCATTTTACCTTCATTTCGCGAGTGCGTTCGTCCCCATTTTGCTCAGCTTTCGCGTAGTTTAACGTCGTTAACGTCCAATGAGCATGGGTCTGCTCCAATCCATTCAACTAATGCTAATCTCCTATGGTGCTACTGCTCTTTGTTTCATTTGCTGAACAACGCCTGGAACAACCTGGTGGTACAGCAGCTGCGGTGAAAGTACGGAAGACATTCAGGCGTACGTGAAGGAGGTCACGAAGGAGCTGGCTACCGAGATCAAGTCGGAGATCAGGGAGGTGATCAGCAAGGTCGAGGATGTGCTCGAAAGCACCGACAGTATAGATCTGGGCAGTATGGTAAACTACAATTCATTAGGACATCTAAGGTAAGTGTCCTCGTCCTCGCAACTACTTCAAGGCCAACAAGCCAACAGGAAGATCAATTTTGATCCCTTCCCCGTTTTTTTGCTTCTCTAGCCATCCGCCACCGGTCGAAAGCAAGCGTGATTCCATCTCTACCAGCGACGTGGTGGACTATCTGCGCGAGTTCAGCAAAGAGATGACGAACGAGGTGAAGTCCGAGATACGGGACGTCGTGAATGCGGTCGATGAAATCATCTCCCCGGAAGGGTTCCTGGGTTCGCGCAAGAACTCCCCACCGGATATAATACGCAGCGGTGGTGGTGGTGGTGGCACAGCCCAGCACGGTTCCACCGGTGGCCATAAACTGTAATTGTCGTTCCCGATTACTATTTTGTGGTGCTCGAGTTTTGTGCGGGCTGAGCAATAGAGTTGTAGCGAATTGCACTAGCCTAATCCTGCACAAGCAAAGACACACACACACACACACACACCCAGACACAGTCCATGTAGTTTGCTAAGGAAAACTGCTATTTAAACACGCTAACGGGGCTGTTCCCTCATCTTTTTCTCTCTCTCTCTCTCCGTTTCTTCCTACGTTTTCATCCATTTTGTATTTCGCTAACCGAACTTACCTTGGTGCACCAACATGAACATGTTGTTTTGTGGCTAATACTGTTTGTGTGTATGCATTGTCCACCATAATCCCCATCCCGTCACATCCTTGCTTCCTTTCCCACCCTTCCCAATCCCATTTTGGTGTTGACCCGCTAATCCGTGTAATGCGCACGTCGGACACGTTTAGCTTGATCAAACAACGGTTCAGCGATGTGACACCGGAAACGGCCAGCCAGCGTCCACGATCGGCCGACAATGAGAAGCACCGGTCGGAGTCGTTCCCGAGGCCAAACTCGGCCGCCAGTCCGGACCATCATGGGATCATGGGCCCACCGTTGCATTATACCGGCGCCATTTCGAAACATGCCGATCTCCGGTCGAGCATGTCATCCCAGGATTCGGGCATAAATATGAACTTTTGTGATGCCACGGAAGAGCATAGGGTGAAGGCAATGCGAACGACTGGAAGTGATAGGTGAGTGCTAACGGTTGCCTTCTCCTCTCCAATACCAGCGTGCTAGGGTATTTGCAACTATTGTGATGGCAATACGCTTGTGTGGCAGTAATGCTAATGATCATCTTCAAGCACCACCTGTTTTCCATATCGTCCATCAAATTCCGTTCTTATTGTTTTACATTTCCTTCTTTTGCAGAATCCGTACGGTATCGGCGGATATCGACAGCTCGAGCATCAGCAAGCAATTGCTTCCACCGAAACGGCTTATCTCGGAGCCCGCCGGTGGCTCGATACTCGAATCCGAGGGCACGGAACATCGGCAACCATCACCGCTTGATGCTGGCTGTGCCATTAAATCTACCTTTACCCGGCAACAGCATGTCCTTAACCGTACACCGTCGATCGAAGTCGAGCCGGCGTTAGTGACGGGCGACATCCAGTGGCACAACATGCCGAAGGAAGTCTGGAAGCAGGCAGCCGAGGTTAACGACTAATGATTTTGTGCTTGATTTTTGCTTTCGTTTATTCTCTGTGTACGCGTGGAGCTGTTGGTTGTTGATTTTTAACGATCTGTAATGGTTGCACGCACGCCACGCCACTTTCGACCTGCATTCGAATGCCCCTCTAAAAGGAGACGAATTCAATTGGAAAAGATTGGCGAATGATTGGCTATTCGGTTTAGTTCTCTAACACCCCATTGCTACGCGTACTGCCGAAGGTCGTTGGATCGCTATCAAAACGGATCAAATAACATTATTGCGGATGGGATCGCATTTAGTATCGGATTCATTGGGTGCTGAGCCCAAAATCTCCATAGCTACTGGTGGTTATTAGTGGTCCAGACATAGAACGTAACACACACTCAAACACATAGCATGGTTAAATTGCATTTTGTGATGCTCGCTATTGCTTGGAATGCACTACCAGTTAAACACGTCCCGAGCCAGAATAACGCCAATTCAATTATGTACTAACACTTACCTTAACTTGTATGCGCCAAAAATCGAAACCATTCGGCCAAGACTTTTTGCTGTTTTTATTTTGTTATACAAGGCATTTCTCGCGGCTCTGAATAGTGATTCAAAATCAGCTCCCTTTCCGAGGGTGATAGAATACGCTAAGGTATAGGGATTATCTTATGTTTTACTCGGTTAAACTTAGCTTGTCTGTTATGTTTTGTTTTCCGGTTTACGTTTTGTTTTACCTACTTTCTGTATGTTGTTTGCCAGCGGGTGTGTTCACCGAGCTGTTTTGTGCGACAGGTTTTCACCGCCAGACTTCACCGTTACACATTTTTCCTTTGTTCAACGTTTTGGTTGTATCACAGCGAGTTTCCATTGTGTATTTCACTCACGCGAACGGTCCAGGAATCAGCAAGCATTTTTAACATCTTTGTTCCCCTTTTCTATCTCTTTACAAACCTGGCCACAGCTGATCGTGAAGTTGATGGACTTGTTTAAAGTTTAAACCGCGAATGCGAGTAGCATGATGTTACATCTATTACTGAGACCGGAGTCTGGTGTATTTTCAACATTATTCCCAAACTCGTTAAGAAGGTGTGGTGTGTGTTACAAGCAACACGTGTACAGCGGTGCGTTGCTGTCGGACACTTTTAACCCCCAAAACTCCTGGTGACGCGGTTGCAAAGGCACGCAGCAGTAATCCAACACATCAGAAGTAACGGATTAAAGAATTTCAGTCAGCGCAACAAGAAACAATGATGATGATTGTGCAGTGTGATGATTGCTTTGCAAAAAATGAGATATTCTTTTATTTTGCAATCTAATATTCGTAGTTTGTACGCATCCCCTACTCCCCCCTTAAAGCCTTAATTGCTATCTCCTGTCAATGTCTATATCTTATTGTATTTACTATTCCCGTGGTCTGTGCTACCCGAACACTACGTCTACCTTATCTTGGTTTAGTTGTACTTTATATTTACTCTAAGGTAACAATGATTGGGGTTAATCCGTGATGTCTGTGAATGGTTTGCAAACTTGTGTGATTGTACAGTCGCCAGCAGCTGGCGATGAGGAGCGAGCGTTGAGCAACTCAGTGAGCGCGAACGGGACAAGTTACTTAACTTGCGAGAGGTTTATGAGTAAAAAGAAGATTGTAAAAGAGTAAAATATATTTTAGAACAAGTTAAAGTGAATGTTTTTTTTTCTCCCTCTCTATTCATCCGCGGTCATGAATCCAAGAAGTAAAATGCAAAGTAAGAACAGCACGTGCTAAGTGTGGTGCATTTTTTTAATCTATTCATTTGAATTTGAATCGGCCGTTTATTAACCGTTCCTGATTAGTGAACACTAGCGCCACTCGTATTAGATGCGGTAATTAAAGACAACTAATGATTAGGTAGAACAATGAAATCGAAGTGAGCTCACGATTGGTCACAATTCACCATCACGTAATTCCAGTGCACGTGAGTTTGTCTGCATGCGGCTAACGTCGAGGAAAGGACCTCGCTTGGGCCAACTTAAACTAACTGGTGGATGAGCTAACACTTTAATCAAGAAATTGCGATACTTCCACGCTCGATCTTCCTGCTGATCCAGTATCTTTATGCTCACGCAGGCGCTAGACGAGTACAAAATGTTAAAAAATGGTGATCGTGTACTGGTGTGCCTTTCGGGAAGTAGCTCCTCGTTGTGTCTGCTGCACCTGCTACGACAGTTTTGCCGTGCGAGGCAACTCAATGTAGAACTTGGCGCCATTACGATCGGGGAAACCGAAGTTGATCCACGCGCACTAATGCTGTACCTTAAGGAGCTCGGTGTGACATACTTCTACGAACCAGTTGGTAGGTAGTCATGCTGGACTGGAGGAGGGAAGCAAGTCATTAGCAACGCGGTCATTACCTTACCCTTGCTACCTTTACAGCCTCAGATCAGCAACTCGAAGAGCAGCTCCTGGCCCATGCTTACCGCCGGCAATATACAATTCTAGCGATGGCCAGTACGCTAGATAAATTGGCAAACGAGTTCCTGGTTGCGCTGTTATACCGCGGAGAGTTGAGTGCGCTGCAAGCGGTGCAAGGACCGTGCAGCTCCAAAGGAGATGCTGGGACAGTGAAAATCATTCGTCCACTATTGTACCTGCGGGAGAAGACTTTCGAAGACTTTTCGAACGCCCACGCGCTGCCCACTAGGCCGTCACGTGTGCTCCTAGTATCATCCTCCACATGTACTGGTCCTACGAGGGAATTACTGCGGTCGCACGAGACCGTTAATCCTAACGTGTACACTAACATACGGAGTGCACTAAAACCCATTCTTTCTCTGAGGTAAGCTCAGTGTTCTTGTGTGTCCTAGAGAAGCAAATTATACAACCCTTTTTTTTCTCTGCATTTCTTTCAGATCCGAACCTTCCAAATCGGCATATGAGATGCTGCGATCATCACTAAATACCCGCGAATGAACATTCGAACAATCAAATTGATTGCGATCGAAGCAACGCTAGATCTTAGTTAGATCGTAAATCCTACTACTTAGATGGATAGATAGATAAGTAGATTACTTTAAGAAATGCTGGAAATTATGAAAGACAAGGACGATAAGAAGATTTGAAACAAATCTCATTGCAGGAGAAATAAAAAAAAACGACAATAACGTGTCGAATGTAATTGTGTCAATCTTCCATTCCGTTTATTGTACATCCACGACAAGGCCTTCTCATATCTGACCCAAATACTCTAGCTCTATTGCTACCCTTCCAATCGCATCGAATCGACGGTGCCTCGATGGAGGCAGATGGTAGGCCCTGGAACGTGACTGAGCGTGCGATCAGGATTGTTGGTTCGATTGGCACGCCTTGATGGCGATCATTTGCAGTAGCACAATGATCGGTGCAAACACCTCGATATACTCCAGCACGCTTTGGCCAGCCTTCATGCAGATGAGATACTTAAAGCCCGAGGTGAGCAGGAGCAGTGCCAGACTCCACAGTAACCGGTTCACCGCCTGGCGATGCTTGTTGCCAAGGTACATACGGATGCCAACGATGATGCAAAAGTAGGCATTACAAAAGTCGCCACAAAACAGCGGAGAGAACACCACAAGCCACTCGCTCGTGGACACATGGTTGTCCAATGCACCGCTCGATGATTTCAGCGTCAGTACGATCGTGAACACGAAGAACGCTATCAGGTTTACCAGTATTTCGAACTGCGTGATACCGATCCACTTGACAACGTCGACCAGCTTGAAGTAAGTCTTAATTTCTACCTCGTCCGACATGCTGAAGCTCGCGTTGGAAGATCAATAGCAGAACGCTAGTGCTGCTGCTGCTGCTAGTGTGAGTTGGGCGAGGACATTAATCTTTCGCTTCGCTGGTGGCGTTGTTGGTAGGCTTCAGCTTCACAGTGCGATATAGACGCACGTGCAGGGAGGAGTTCAATCGTCGCTGTACGTTGAAATCGTCCGCGTCGTGCAGCGGATGTAGATCATCCGTGATGGCCACCTGCGACGTGTTCACCTCGTACTCGAACGCTTCGGGATGTTCCGCTTTCAGCCTCAACGCCAAGTTGATGCCACGATTGATGGCTCGCCCAGTGCAATGCAGAAACACTTCACCCAAGTGAGAGTTGAGCAGATCCAGACAGGTTTTGAATTGGTACTGGAAGAAGCGGAAAAGAAGAAGTTTTCGTTAATGGACCTGTACGGAACTCCTTGCCTCTGACTTACCGTGAAATCTGACTTGTAGGTAACGTAGATATCGTTTTCCCGTGTGAAAAACTTGGGCAGGACTCGTTTCTTCAACGTGTGGCGATCGGTCGGTTTACGGTGATTGTGGCCACCCTTGCCGGAACCGCCTTCCGGGCGATTCCGTTTCTGAGAGGTTTTTTTTGCTTCCGTCTTTTTCGTTGCCGATATAGCTGGTTTGGCTGGTGTACTTGACATTCTATGCTGTAGTCTTTTTTATCCGTTGCGGTGTTCAGTCACGCCATCCATGCGTTCTCGGATGTTAATAAATCCTAGTAATTCCTCACTTTTCGCAGCGAATTTAGTAAAAATGCAGGCTCCGGATTCTAACCCAAAAAAAGTTTGTTTTGGTTTTCGGATCATTCCCCTGCAGCAGCTCACTGGAAACTGAAATACAAGCGAGAATTTTCTTGCGTTTCTATGAGCGGATCGAGAACAAAAATCGGTTGCTTTAAATTCCCTCCTTAATATGCATTTCCCTTTCTTACAGGCCATAAAATAGTATATATTATGCCTAAATAACTAGTCGTATTAGTGACGGTGTATTAAATGCAAAAAAATATATTTCACTGTAAGAAGTTCCCAGCCACAGCCTGCTTTCGCTTCCATTTCAGTCGTCGTTACGGTTACAGCACTCTCGTGCCCGTTTACTTGGCCTTCCTTTCCGTTTCTTTCTTGGCGCGTGTTGCCGCCTTGATGCGTGTAAGTATGGCCAGTGCGATGGCTAGAACAAATCCACCGATTACGAACAGCACTCCAGCTCCTATCGCGTACACGACCATCGGATAATCGGCATACAGCTTGGCGTACAATTCTGGCAGATTTTTCAAATGCTCAACCGTCAGCTCGACCAGGTTGTCGCTAGAAGTGGAAAAAAACCCGCATTATACTCAATTACAAGCGCAGAATAACCCATTTGCATGATCAGAAAAGGTTGCTTTACGTACAATGGTGTCAGTGGAACGGGCACACGTTCACCCTTGGCATTCTTGTACCACTCCTGCGCGAACGAAACGAACGATTTGATGTCGTACTTGGTGATCTCATAACGGTAGTACTTTCCTTGGCGCAGGCTATAGAGGCCAGAGAAACAGATAACATGTTAACTATCCATCCACTGCTGGCACAAACTTCAAATAATCAGATGGTCGAAACAATCATACTTACAAGATGAACTCGGGGGCCTTTCGCACCTTCAGCCTTGTCGCCGTTTCCTTGCCCTTGCCCTCCATATCTACACGTGCCACGTTCATGCGTGTTTTCAGATCCGCAGCAACCGCCTCCCACACGGCCGTCAGCCTCTGGCAATCGACACATTTACCGGTGTAGCTTATGGAGAGATGTGAGAGCATATATTAACGGGCGCCTTTTTTGATCCCTAACCATCATACGTACAACATGATGAACCAATCACCCGTAGTGGCACCGCTCGAAGCTTGCGTTAGATGCTCGAACGTTTCGTCCGACAGTTCCTTCACGTTCGGGTCCTTGTTCTGCACCAGCTTTCCGATCAGCGCATCTACCTCGATCGGTCCATCGTACAGCAGCGGAACACCATGCCGGAAGTACACTACAGCCGGTTCTTTGCTCGGGCTGTACAGCCGCACCATCGAGCTACTGGTCGCCTTGATCGCGTGGGCCTGATCCAGGTTGTCCGCCAACTCCTGTTTCAACTTCGACAGAATGCTCTCATATTGATCACACTGCGCACAGTTGGGTTTGGCTGTAAGCGAACGATGGAATAATATCAAAAGAGACATACTAAAGAGGGTCGGTACTTACAGAACAGGACGATAAAGTTGTTGTGACTGTGGAACCGCTTCACCAGCTCATCATCGTTCACGGTTTCGAGCCCCGACTCGCCGAAAGAACCGGCGACGGCGAACAGCAAAAGTATCACAGTTTTGATCATGTTTCGATGGACGGACTATGCGGGTGTTCGTTATGAGCAGGTGCAATGGTATTTCAGAAACGAAAAGCGAGTAAAATATCACAGAAAACGGAGAATACTCCGGCGCGATCAACAAGTTTTTGCCAGCGAAGCGTGTTTTTAAGCGGAGCGACTTGTCAAAACTGCCAGCATCAACTCACAGCATGATGGCTCCTTCGACCGAAGAAAAGGATTCAAATTTTTTTTTGCTTTTATTGAAGCCCTTCGCAACGCAATTTAAGTGATGAAAATACAGAGGTTCGGTGAGTGAGAGGACTACTGTTGAAATGTTCATTTTATTTTCTGAATCAAACAAAGGGTTGGGGGCCGATTTTTTAAATTAAAAATACATGCACTACACGGTGGATGCAATTCAAACATTTCTAGTAAAGCCGCCGGGTCAGTTGCCGGTCCACAATATCAGTAGCACTCGTTGCCCATAATTACAATTTCCGTTCGCTTCAAAGGTGCTGATCGCGGCCTGGCTGTTCGTTCGCACACTCTCACTTTCTCTCTCCACACCGATTCCGCTGCTCCGGTGGTTAAACCAATTAAACAGGAAAATACTTTTATGTCTCACCAGACCAGACCTGTGCTTTTGTTAGCTTCGTTGCCGCATCGTGGGGAGCAGGTGTAAAGCAGGTTAAGTTGAAAGTTGTAAAGACACAGAAAACCGTAGTCGCCAGACCAAACTACGGCACACAAAACGATCTCGCTCAAGCGCTCGCTCAGCAAGTTACACCTCAATTTAAACGAGGAACAGAGGGAGAGGATGGAAGAGTAACAACCTACAGGAATCGAACACCACTGGCGGCCGCATGCGCCATCAGCGTGCTGGCGGCCTGTTGCGTTTCGAGCAGCAGCCGTGCCTCACTCAACCATTCCGAAGCCGCCTTCCGTGGGGCACCCTGGAGCAGATTCACGTACTGCACGGTTTTCACGAGATCCCCGCGTTCGAGCCAGTACCGGGCGCGGTTCAGTATGTCGTACGTATCGAGCTTGCTGAAGTCGAACGGTTTGTTCTCCAGCTCATCCTGCGAGATCGGGTTGTCGGGACGGGCTATCAGGGCGGCTTGGAGGTAAGACAGGAAGTACATCGGCAGTCGGGCACCTTCGGCGGGAATGAGTGCCAATCGGCGGGATACCTCTTCCACTTTGATGAACCGTTCACGTAGCGCATCCTCCGGATAGACGCCCCGTTTCACAGCCGTGTCGGGCAGACCCTTTAGCACCACGCTGACCAGCTCGTCGCCTTCAGCAGCCCGTCCCACGGCCGCGATTTCATCCTTGAGCGGACGCAGTTGGTTGCGCCACGATTTACCTGGCTGACCGCTACGAATCGAGGACCAAAGCGATTGGCAGGCACCC
This sequence comes from Anopheles darlingi, assembly GCF_943734745.1. Lineage (NCBI taxonomy): Eukaryota > Metazoa > Arthropoda > Insecta > Diptera > Culicidae > Anopheles > Anopheles darlingi. The sequence goes on along the minus strand of NC_064874.1, from coordinate 34,147,224 downwards.
CACAGTGCTTGGGCCTGGTGGGCACTCTTTTCGGCATCCGAGTGTTCTGCGGAGGAAAACGATCGTGATTATGGAAAACGCATTAGAAAACTTGGCTAAACATTTCCATAAAATCTCCTGGGAGCTTGCTACATTTTCGTTAGCAATTGTCATTAATCGAGCTGTCGAGATGATGGCATATGTACCTTTCATTTCAGTATCGATCTCTATATCCACACGTTAGCACACGGTTAAGCATGTAGAAGGATGGAACACAGATGAGTGTAAGAATGTGTGAATGAAAGGATGTGAACACAAACAAAAAGAACACAAATGAAAACCATAAGCACGCCAAGCGATCGACCTAGCACCCCAACCTACCGATCAGTGCGTTGTGGATACCCTTCAATTTGCCCAGCATGGCAGCCAACTCCAGCTTATAGGCCGCCTGCTCGGTAGTAATCTTCTCATCGAGCTCACGCTGGAATTTGCGCTTCATCTCGACTTCCTTCTGCGTCAGCGAGTCCTTCAGATGGTCGATGTGCGCTTCCGTTTGCCGCTTCATCTGCTCCCGTAGCTGCTGCTCTAGTTCGGCGCGAGTTCGCAGCAGCTTCTTCTGGTTCTGCAAGTTCAGCTCACGTCGTTCCTTCGCAATCTCGTACTCAAGCCGTGCCTTCACTTCCTCGCTCTGATCGGAACCACGGACCGCTTCCAGCGCTCGGCGCAAATTTTGATCGCCCTCGATCTGCAGTTTCTGCAGTTCCTTCTGATGGGCGATCACCTGCGTGTAGGCATGCAGAATGAATAGATCGAGCTCCTCCTTCGAGAGGTCCAGCTTTTTCGCCGACAGATTGATGCCGGGGAACAGGGATTCCATCTCATCGACAAAGTAGTTGCGTGCCGTTTCGACGCGCTTCCAGTACTTTTCACCGAGCGCTGCCAGATCGCGAGCGGCATACACTTCCTCCTTCGCCTTTTTCAGATGCTCCAGGTACGCGGCAATGTTTTGGCGAGCCTTGTCCTTCAGCTCATCCGAACACTTGATCTCCCGGCTGTTCAGCAGTGCATGCAGCTTCTCGATGCTGGCCTTAGCACGGTCCGCCGAATCCTCTGCCGCCTTTAGCGCAGTATCCCGTGCGCTCGTACGGTTGCGCAGCGTCGTCCAGCTCGACGTGTCCAGTTTGTCGATGGACGCGTCCACAACCTTCTTCACCTCGTCGGTGTAACTTTTTAGCACCTGAACGGCACTGCCGTACTCTTTGATGGCGATCGTTGCTGCCACCTCAACCTGACGTTCCAGATCGCTGATCGATTTCGGTACCTCCTCTCCACCCGCGGATGCCAATGGCACCGGCTTCGGGGAGGCTAGTTTCGCTGCTGCAGGTGCCGCTGCAGTGGCAGCTGGAGCCGGAGCGCTAACCGTCTTCGAAGGTACCGCCGTAGTTGGGGCCTCTTTCGCAGGCACCTTCTTTGGCGTCTCCGGAGCCTTCTCGGAAAGGTTGATCGGTTCCGGCTTTGGCAGTGGCGGTGACGGCACGGGCACATGTACCGACTTCGCTCGCGTAATCGGCGGTAGATCGGGCTCTACAATGAGGAAATACAAATGACAGCAATGTTAGCAAATGCATCCTTGTAGTAATAATATGATCGTGTGCGGCAATATTTACTCTTCTCCGTTTTCTTCTCCTCTTCACCACCGCCGAAGAAGCCAGTTATGGTCGAGGTATACTCTCCGATGGTTTTACTGATATCATCCATCTTCTTCGAAACCTCATCAAGCGGATTGGTTTCCTGCAGGAGCGTTTTCAGTACCGGTTCCAGCGCAGGAACGTTGGTAATCAGAGTCTTGCGGAACTCATTATCGTACCTGTGCAAATAAGGGAAAACGAAAAGGGATGTACTGCGTGTGCTCGATGGTCCAGCTTATCTTATCGATCGCGAACTTACTTGGCGTAGGTGACGACGCCTCCACCAATGAGAATCGGTGAAAGCACCACCAAGACCTTTCCGAATCCTGCCTCTTGGAAGGGCGGCAGGTTCGATCCTCGTGCGCCTCCGCTGTACCATCGCGGACCGGCGGAGAACAGCTGGGCGGACGGTCGCTGAAACGATCCAAGAATAAGAGGGGAAAGAATGCCAACACACGATTAGATCACGACCACCGTTCGTCACCAAAATAAACATTCTTCCCGATTCGCCGTTTGGCTGGGAAGCCCCGGCCTCTGGTGTTTGTTACGCGCCGCGCGGACGGAATCCCGTGGACGGAATGCCAAACACGGACGCCAGATCCAAGGACACGGGGCAGCACCACACTTGCACTGGCCGCGTATCGCTGGCATCATCACCGCCGCACGGTGCGGTATGACATAACACGCACTCTTTTCGTACGCTTTTCCCCGGGGAGTAGTACGTACTTTCGAATTGTTCGCGAGCGCCTTCTGCACCAGCAGCCGATACATCTTGCTGCAGCAGTCCTGTCCTTGCGGGATCCGTCGAGAGGGGGCCTCAACCAATTTTGTCCTTCCGTCGGTCGGCACAAAATAACACGGATCTACCAGCACCTGATCCTGGCGAAGAAAGCCGGAACGAGAGTCTCGGTGGCCAGAGTGAGACAGCAAACGTTGCTTCTGACAGTTGTGCAATTATTTCTTTTGGGTCGCATGGCTGACAAATGTGAATTTGAACAGAAACAGAAAATTTATCCACTAAAATTAAACACTAAAATCAACCAAAACGAACACTAAACAGCATTCCCTAAAAACTCCTTCGAAATGTGCTCCCTGCTCAGAAGGGATGAACTTCCCGGTTGGTGTAAAGATAATCCAGCGCCTCCATCAGGGCTTGGTAATTTACTTCCTGACGATGACCTACGTTGAATGGAAGAAAAACGATTATTCACCTCTAGCGATTAGAACACCGTACAGTGACCACACTTACCAATTTCCACCGCAAAATAGTTGCAAAGCTTTTCAAACTCTCGACTCGAGATACGCGTATGCAAATCGCGTGACGTCAGCACGCGCAGAAAGCGATTCCGGCAAATATGACCCACGTTTTGTGGGTCGAAGTCCTTCAGCTGCGAGCGCATGTTCGAAACAAGATCAGCGTGGCGTGCCAACTTCTGCAGAGCCTTCGAAACGATGGTGCGATCATCAAAGTTGAGAAAGTTAGCAGTCAATGTTTCATCGGCCGAAAAATGGCGACACGGAACTAACAGCGGTGCCTTCTCGAGGGTTGGTTGATAATCAATTTCCGCAATCGTGTCACAGAACCGCTTGTAATCGATCGTCGTGGACAGAGGCGTTTGGAAGTAGTCGCACAGGAGTTGCATCTCACATGGCGTCAGCTTGATGCTGGCCGTGGATAATCCTCTGGTGAACTGAGTTGCACTAATCCGATGATGGTGCAGCGGATCGAACCCTTCCATGGAGTCTATCAACCGTAAACGCCGATGTACCGCCTGAGCTTTTACTTTTGCTAGCACCAAGACGATATCCCTTTCGCTTGCCATTGGTTCTGCCGGTGTGGGATCACGGTTGATAAAGTCCTTCACTTTCAGATGCTCTGAAACACGCTGCTTTCCATCGGAACAAGGATCATCCTGGATATCCTTCAACAACCGTTTATAACAGAAACCCCGATCATTTCCATACATCTTATCCAGTAGAAAGGCTTCGTCGTCGGTCAGTGCAAGCCGGCTAATGGCGAAAACTTCTCTTAACTGATTGAAACTTATGTGGCCGTTGCGGTGCTTATCAAAGTCTTTAAACATGGGTTCGAGCATAACACTTTCGCTTGCTATTTTCTGTCTAATCCGCTCCACAATGGCCGATGTTGCTCTACAATGGTCGATTTGATCGCTAGCTGCTTCATACTTTCCGAGAGGAAGTAGATGATTCAATGATGGAGGAACATTAACGGTGAGAACGGATGCTTCCTTATCTAAAGGAAAGTCTTTGTACATTCGGTAAATTTCCTCCACGAACAACGTCCACCGTATTTGGTTAGGATTTTTTGAATCGGCATACCGTTCACAAAGTTGCTTCAATTCCCGGTCGTGTAACGGAAGTCGATGCAAACGTGAGAGGCCGATCAGATCGAGACATCGGATGAATTGGCCGCTCGTAATCCATCCACAGCGTAGAGGATCATGTTGTTGAAACACCTCCTTGATACGAATTCGGTTCTCCCAGATGTGTCGTTGAATGCGAAGCAGCAGTTCCTGTGTGGTTTCATCCCTTCGCTCAGCATTCAGAGACGGATGAAAGGCAGGCCGCTTGCCACACAATTCGGCTACTGAGATTGAACCAATCTCGGGCCGATCAACCTTTGGTAGGTGTGTTTCGATGATTTTTGGTGGAACAGCACCATCATCATGCTGGCGATCTATTGCACCGTCACGTTGATCTAAAAAGCGAAACAGCTGATCGATTTCTTCAATAAATGAGACGTAATCGAAACGGTGGCCATCTTTAGCGAACCGCTTCACAAACAGCTCCTTATCTCGTTTGGCTAGCGTAACGCCGAGGTAGTACAGCACCCGGAACGTGTACCGCACCGTGCAGAACGGGCCGTCACGTGTTATGAGAGAATATTCCTCGAAATATGGACGTAAAATGTGTTCCCGAAAGCGCAGAGCCTGTGCGATCGACAGTAGAATAAGCGACAACTGCCTATGCTCCTGCACCGAAAGTGGGTTCGTAGTTAATGATTTGCCAGCATATTGCTCCTCATCCGCGGAAGGTAAAAACAAAGTATCACAGAAACTGTGGTATGAAGTTCGATTTCCGGGAACCTCGAAGTATCGAGCAATTTTACAAATTTCATCTTTGCCCACCGCATCGTTTGTAACGAGACAAAAAAGGATGCTTGCAAACTTGTGCGTGGGAATCGAACCACTGCGGCAGGGATCTTCTTGCTGGAAGTGATAGCGAAGTGATTTCGCAACTGGCCTCAAAAGAGGCCTTAATTTTTCACAAATTTTCCAAACGTCGAACAAGCGATCATGCTGTAACGGTTGGGACGTGAATAATGTACTGCATAAAAAACAAATTTCGGATATTGCAAAAACTTTACCTCTGTTTCAAGATGTGTATCGCAAGGCATTTTCGTTAGCATCATGCTAGAACTTCCTAAATCCACTCCTCGGCACACAATATGGGGATATACTATTCAATGGTTTCTATGATTCATTGATTCTCTTTACGGCAACCGTGCAACACTACGGATGGATTCAATTGAACCGACACATTGCTGACGGTTGTTTGGTAAGGATTTGTTTTATTATTTGAAATACATTCGAGAAAAGTACTTTCACATTAATTAGAATTCTCCTTGTATGGG
>NC_064874.1:34134402-34136902 GCF_943734745.1 Anopheles darlingi | reverse complement strand
GCGACCACGGGACACACGCAGGACTGCCAGGGGTGTGTCAACGTTGGTACCGATGATTAGCATACGGTGGCGATGGTGGTCGGCGATCGGGGCTGAGGGTAGTAGGTCGCGGGAAAACCGTCTGTCGCAGACCAAGGACAGCGCCCACCCTTCGTTCTGGCGTCGTGGGGTGCTCTTCTGTGGCTGGCGTTTTCTGTCCTTCGTCAAAACAATCGACCGAACGCAACTGGTCGCATGCACGCTGGGCATTTAAGTTCTGCAAAAGTATCCTGGCTTGGCTTCCCCTCCAAAGGGGGGTCGTGCTGGTGGTAGAGGAAACAGAAGATACTTACTTGCTGTTGCTGCACAGCGCGTGTGGGAACGCGTTTGGGACAGCCGGCTGATTTTTCGTGGTCGAAGGTTCTGCTAGCGCTGGAGGCTGGAACTGTTGAAGTATCGCTTTCCGGTTCGTTTAGACACTCATCTTCGGTAGCCAGCACCTTCTAGACGGTCGAGAAATAATATCTAGCGTGACCTCGACGAAAGTGTTGTGGACCCCCGCTGCATCGTTCACGATTCTCTCGCCATTTCACTCGCACTCGCAGCAGGCAGGCACAGTTGTCACTTCGGTGCGGTGCTTTCTCTGTCGCACTCACGCGATTCGCAGCACCTCGAGTACACTTGCACCTAAAAACGTACGCTCACAGCGCAATTTTCACGGTTTTCCACTTTCCCGGCACTTTTCCAATGGGAATGGTTGCAGTAGTTGCAAATGATGCTAATTTGCTCTGATATCGCACGAATATTCCAAAAACTTCAGGCGACACCGATCTCTAACCTCAACCCGCGAACAAAAACAACGACACAGTGCCATGCAGGCCGTTTTTCGCTTCGAATTTTTAGTTTTTATGAAAATTTACTTGTTTTTGGACACCATGCTCATATTTTATCGATCATCACTGTATCACGACGTAAGCCCTTCATGAAGATCACGTTGAAGCTGAGTTTAACCTGAAGCGCGCTTCTGTTCGTGAGTCCTGGCTTTTCGACTCGCGTTTTTGGTAATTTCCCTTTTAACTAATCATCCCCGAACGAGTAGCGTTTGTCCTATCCGGAAAAGGGTGAAACCGCGAATCTTTTTCTAAAGTTTAGGCCGCCATGAAGCTGCGAGCGAGTACGGGAAAACAATAGCATAAGAACTTTTGGTAAAAAACCAAAAAATACACCTCAACCGATTCAAATAATTTTAACGGTTATCCATTTCAAAGTTTTGCCGTTAGATAACCGATAGAATGAGCCGGAGACAGAAATACATGTGGAAAGTGAAGGAGGGGTGGAGAGGGAGCGAGTACATACCTAGTACATCGCTTGTACCTTCCCCCGTCCCTTCCAGATAGATAAAAAGATGATTTAGACATAATAATTGTCCAAAAAACATACACACCTTTTCAGTTAAAAATCTTTAAAAAATACATTATAAACGTTAAATAGTGCTATTACAGAAGAGGGGAGGGAGATGCCATTACATTTTCAATGTCAAAAGATAATATTTGGGTAGTTTTTCGCACCATAAATTGATTTAATCTCATGTTTAAGGTTCTTGTTCATTCCACTGGTTATTTAACGGTCAAATTTTGAAATGTGTGGCCCCTAAATGTATGCAATTTGAACCGGAAAGCCTACCGAATCGGTTGAGGTGTATATATGGGTTTTTTACCGAACTTTTATAAGAAACTCATGCTTGTTCAGCATCGTTCGCTAAGTAATGTACAGGTCAACAACCGGAAAAGAGACTTGCATGCAAGGCGGTCGAAATGTTAAAATCGACTGAAAAATCCGTTGATGACGACGCATGTCGCTCCACGTTTCGCTCTAGAGTGGACTATTTTCAAAGAAAAGGAAGATTTTTTCAAGGCATTGCCTTATATTGCCTTATATGATCAGTGATTAACGTCTCCATCACTCCAATTTAAATCACCATAATGCAACCAGATAAAGGTTCATTGTAATTCCTCCGTTAACTCTTCACTTCTATAAATTTTCTGGTAACATAAAATTACCGAGAAGATAACAATTTCAACAACTGTCGAATGGAAAAACAATGGTTTCTCGAAATATCATGAAACACATACACATGCGTCATTACTGTGCGGAGTACATTTTCTCAAAAATGCAAAAATAACCAAAAAATCCCTCATATAGCTTTGCCTGAGAGATTACAATCATGTTTTTAAATACATTAACTATGATGACCCGCAACAGCGCATGGAATTAGCTGTAAAGAGAAACGGAAAAAGAAACTGAAAACTGCGTAATTGTGTTACCTTGTCCACTTTATTAAAAAAAAGGGTGCAAAATCACGAGCTACCATGCGTCTCCACAATAAAAAGCCTTCACCTACCACGCAGTCCTGTATTGTGTCTAGCTGTATATGCTACGTTGCTTTGACGTCATTGATGTAAAAGCTCGATTGCGACTGGTCCGCTCTGGTTTGTTTGCTCTTGCATCAGTTATTCTAGCC
>NC_064874.1:34126902-34131902 GCF_943734745.1 Anopheles darlingi | reverse complement strand
ACGTTTGAATTAAAACGTTCCCGCAAGTCATAGTATGCGAGCGCTCTATTTACATAATTATCCCGCATCTGCCGAAACCCCCCTTTGTCAACTGAAGGATGATTCGTGATTCCTACACAGCATTAGGCATTCCCTATTCATCCGGGGAAACGAGTCGCAACAACACACGTACTGAGACGCTTCTGTTTGTCTACTTCCTTCATTCGTCTCCGGGTAAGCAGCAAAACCGACGCACTGAAGGCCAACGGGAGGCCAACGAGTTTCAATTTTGGGACCACTGGGAATGAGTTTTGGTCCCCCTCTCTCCTCCCCGCGGGGGCCACCTACCCTGACTATGTCACTGTGAGAAAATTGCGCTCGTCGTCGGTGGTTGTTGGCCGTACCGTTCCACCAATGCATTGGACTGTAGGCGTTTATGTGTTTGCTTTATCGATTGTTGTACCAATCAACCGCCTTCTTTCGTGCTCGACTGCTAGCATCGTGGAGCATGGTCGTGGTTCGGACGTGCACGAATTCGGCCATTTTTATACTCACTCACCTCTACATACACACATGCGCGTACATTTACGTATGTTAGAATTCGTGTGCTCTCTCTCTCTCTCTCCCGCTTTTTCTTTATCACTGATGAGCCATTTTCCCCCCACTGGGACCCATGTGATCATTTTCCATGTGCGAGAGTTCTCGCGTATTGGTGTGTGTGTGTGCTGGATTCCTCGGGAGCTTTTTACTGACCGTCCTCACCGTCGTTCTGGCTGCTCTCATCACCTCCTATGCTCTAGCAAACGTCGGCACGCACACCAGTAACCGGCCCTAGACGATGTACGATCAAACGCCATCAATCCGCGCTCTCCGAGCTTTCGGCGTTCCGAAGGGCTGTCCAACCGTCCGTCAGCTCTTTCTGGCGTTCATTCGTACATCTCCCATTCGTCCATTCACCATATTGGTATTCTCTCTCTCTCTCATTCACTCACTGCCGTATCTCCCTCTCTCCACCATTCGCCACCAACCACGAGCAGGAATTCCTAATATTGTTGTGTGTTTTTGTTTGTATCGACAAACCGCGGATGTCACCATCGCACCGCGGGTGTTTCTAGGACGCTGGCATAGCATGCTACGCCAGCCAAACGCACCCATCGGTGGAAGCACCTATAAATAGTGGCCCATAAAATCTAATTATTGGCTGACCATTCGTTGACCGCGAGTAAGCGAGGTATAATGAAGTAAATAGAGCCTCACACACACACACACATACACGCGCACGGCCACGCGCAACCGGCACTGGCGTTGTGCGTTGTGCGTTTCGCTACGCTGGACCATCCTTTTTCTGGTGGTTTTCGGTGGACCGTGATCCGTTCTGGATCCGTTATAAATCGATTAGTTTTCGTTTTCTTGGTTAATTCAATCGCTCGCTAACCGTAACCCTCGAAATCACGGCGCCATCGGTACGGATGGATGACCGCGTGCCCTGATGGAGACGCCTAGTGTTTTGTGTTTTTTCGGAGAGCTTTTTGGTTGGCGGCGGTCCATCGTTGCGTGGCTAGAAGGGTAAAATTGAAACATATCTTTGCGAACGTATTGCGTGCTTGATTGATGCGCTTTAAATAATTTGATTAGCCTTGCGCTAATCAACCTGCTTATGGTAAATTCATGCGCAACCAACGAGCCATATCAGCCAGCGTCAATGGCAGGCAAAGAAAGTACTCTCGTTGCTTTCGATTACTTATAATATTAAGTGTCTGTCACCTTCTGTTGCTGTTGCTGCTGGCAATCTATAGTTTCGTTTCGATAGATAGGTCACTGATAGCAACATATTCGATTAAATCTATAATGTATGTCCCTCGTGCTCGTGCACAGTACGTCTTCTGGGCATCCATTTCCACTTGTAGTTCTAGCCCAAAGAGAACGCGATTACGAGGAAAAATTAGTTGAACACCACCCAGGTCGTGCCGTCTACACGTCGGGTCCAGTTTTGAAGCCTCAATCTCGTGAGGGTTTCTATTGCGCCTCAATTGTTGGCACGCTTCGGACCAATGGCCATCGGCGGCAATGAGCGTGTACAGCTTACGCCGTAGCTCTTTTTGGTTTTCTAAAGTGTGCTTCAGCTCCGGAGACCGTTGGGTCCGCGGGCGCGTTGATGACTAAATTGCTGCTATTCACGGCTAGCGGAAGCGAAATGTTATGTTTTATTCACGTAGCCAGCTTGGCTCGGGGTTGTCACTTTTTCTGCGCTAAACGACACGACGACGATGATGTGTTGCTGGAGTGTCATATCCCGCGCTCTGGAGTGCTCATTAGCTTGTCTAATAAGATTGGTTGATTTGAATTTCAAATCACAATCTCCTGCTTCGCTGCTGCTGATAGATATCGAAACGTTGCCCGGAGGCTTGTTCTGTTTATAAAGGATAATGCTTGTGCATCTTATTATGTTGTCATTCAAAAAACAATGTATTTGTTCATTGTTTTCATATGTTAACAAGATATCAAATCGATTTAGGGTCAATGTACCCTAATATGCTTTAGATGTGTTGGTGGAACGCATTCTCTAAAGTTTACAATTTAACAATGGTTGGCTATTTGGAAACAGTTGTTTTATAAACAAATCTCAACGATTGGTTCGGGAATTGGAGAACCATAAGGCTTATCTGTGTAGGCGTAGGTGTGATTGTAGAAGGTTGGCACACTGTCAAACCGGTAATTTGATTGGAAGAGCCCCGAAACCAAGGTGTACCGACAATTGAGTGAGTTTGGCGCGCTTTCAATAAACCTGTACGATTCAATTGCACTGCAATGGATATGTTGATAGCTGCATGAGGCTGCTAGCTTCCCTGGAGAAGTACATTGCAACACCGGTGGCAGTTTGTTGGCTCTAGATTATACTTGTAGCAATGAGCTAAACGTTAATAACTCTTCAGTTCGATTAGTTAAATCTATTTCATCCATATTTCCCTGATGCGTTCAGTTTCATTGTTCGAGAGTGAAGCAAATCGGCAACGTGACCGATGCAAAAGTGCCATAAATCAAATACAACGCATAAACATGTCGTCTTGGGACCACAAAACACGAACCATAACCAAAAATACCACTCCGAACCGAGCAACGGCGCACCCCAAAAGCTGCTGCTAAAGGCTAAAGAAGCGCTGGGAAGCGGATTTTTCGGCTGCTCGAACTACAGGGCACGGTGACGTATGCGGGCACACCGACGCAAGTACAAAATCAATAAAATCTGGATCCATCCGTAAGCCGCCGATAGAACCTAGAATGCCGCGTGATGCAACTGTGCTGCCCGAAGAGAGTTCCTTAGCACCCCTCAATGGAGGCTTCGATGCTTTGTTCCTTATTAAATCAGCGCAAATGATCTAATTAAATAAGTAGTAATCTTTTGGAACATTTGCTTTAAACGATTAACGTTGTTTGATCAAAAGTTATGCGAAAAAGAGAATCATGTTGACGTTCACATTTTGCATAAACGGCCAATTAAAGGGATAAGTTGCTTTGCTGATATGCAGCAATGGGTGCTTGGATATTTGCAAAGAAATGGCCAAACCGGCGTTGGCCAGGCACTCTGCCAGCGCAAAGTTAAGGCCTCCTCGGATCAACGGTCCCGTTTACTACGGTAAAAAGCGAATTATTGAATATTTAACGAATATTGATTGATGGCAGCAACGATTGGTTCGTACTTTTATGCGTTCGTACTTTGTGGTAAGGCAAGCACGGCAGTAGCGTTCGCCCGATGTACGGTGAACTGATGCGGGAAAAATCATGCCCCCCGGAGCGTAAAACTGGTTTTCAATTACGTGCCATAAATGAGAGATGATCTGTGCGCCGTGGGCTTTCGTTTGATTTAAATATCGATCTTGTGGATTATCATTGACATTGAAAAAGGATATTCGATGCCTTGATCACACTAATAACAAGAATTGTGAGATGATTGCAAAAGTCACATGTAACATAAGTAATTCTATTAAGTTATATAGAATAAATGTTGTAGATCATTATATTAACAAAGATATTGGTTTTTTCGTATACTTACAGATCCCTGTAGCTTGTGCTCAACCATTTTTACTCAACTCAACGAACCCACCATCGAAACAATACAGAGAAGAGAACTGATAAGAAAGCGTCCCGCAGCTGATCGTTCTTTGGAAATAAGACGTCCTCTCTAAGAATAGAACCTCGCACAAGCACGCCAAGGACGTCCCTCATCTGCTCCGAGTCGAGCGTTCTGCGACACCCACATGCTTTCCGTCGCTCCAGCAATCTGACAAGACCCCGTCTTCGGACCCCAGCGAAAGAACTTCTTGAAGCACGTGTGTGCGATTAAGTTGATAAACGGACAGTAACGGACGAGCGAACGGTCTGGTAATCGGGTATCTACCAACTATAAAAAGCAGCCCAGTGGCAGCAACCAGCCTTTGGAACCCGTAGTCCCATACACACACACACACGTACAGAAACGGTCACTAGAAGAGCGTCAAGATGATTAATATTGCCGGCGTTGTCAGCATTGTGCTGTTCTACATTTTGATCCTTGCGGTCGGCATATGGGCCGGGCGGAAAAAGGAAGCCGGAAATGATTCGGAGGAAGAAGTGATGCTTGCCGGCCGTTCGATTGGGCTGTTCGTTGGCATATTCACCATGACCGGTAGGTAGCCGTTATGCTTGATTGCTATTTGATATCTTTTGCCCGGTTTTCTTCACATCGTTTGTCGTGGTTCTTGGCCCGATACAAGTCCAATTGGTTAGGTCGCGAGGTGTTCATTGGATTTTTCGTGAATTCGCACTCAATAAATCACTCCGGAGTTGCTAGGTGGCAGGCGAGAGAGTGATCCGGTAAGGCTTAGGTGTATTACATCGGATCGATGCCATTTACACAAAAGAGAGTGATTTTTACAGCAGGTTCAAGGTCACTGAAGGATTGCGACAGGAAGCATTATTCTCAGGTTGATGTATTCTGCAAATGAAAAAGGGGACCATGGTATCAAACACATTTCAATCAATCA
>NC_064874.1:34116902-34124402 GCF_943734745.1 Anopheles darlingi | reverse complement strand
GCAAAACGTAATGGAGCAGAGACTGGTAACCATTTATCAAAATATTTTCTTCTTACCATTCCATTCCATTCCGTTTGCTGCTACTCGTGCTCGTGCTGCGCCCTTACCGCAACCGCTGTCTGCTCGCAGGTCGATGTGCTCCGATTTGGTGTACTGTATTCTGTTCCCTCAGGTAAGTGGATACCGGCCATAAAAATGGCATATAATCAGGACGAAAATTCGGGTTGCAGTGCTTGGTGGCAATCCTTTTTCCCGTTTTTTTGTATGGGTTTGCGTTCGTGCGGTTCAAGCGGTTTCGTGTGACGTTATGTAGTATATTTGTCAAGCAAACCGGCCCGATACGGTCACGTCGGGCCAGCTGGTCAACGTTAATGTCTTTTCCAGATCAGATTTTCGGTCGCACGTGATTTATCTAGAGTTTCGAGAATCGATTGTGCTCTTTGTAATTCAATTGGATGTTAATTCAATGACGGTGAATGGAAGGAGAAACGAAATGCAACACAATAACTGTTAGATAGCTAGCGTAGATTAATTAACATTTTATTTCAACAAAATGTAGGTCAAAAAGTTAGAATCAATTGCTCCTTGAAGGAATTGAATATTCTCTAGAATTATGAATTCCTATGAATATTTATAACTATGATCCTTATGATGTATAATTTGATATCAACCGTCTTTTACTGTACTTGATTTGATTAGCAGATTTCAATTTAAAGCGAAGGATTGCTTAAAAATCTGTTACAGAAATGGGGTTTGAACCTTAATATTTAAACATCACTTTGATTGTAATTTGATATGAAAAGTGTGTTGGTTATCGGCTAAGGTCCAACAAGCACTGAACATACAAGAACATTGTGGCTTTTGCACTTGTGCAGTTAAGCCAAAGATTCTAAATGATCACTGGAAGCATTACAGACCTGTTTTTAACAAATTATTAAAGAATAACATTTTTACACGGGAAAAAGCCTGTTAGTCATACCGATGCCAAACGTTACGTGTATTTTTCCAATGATAATTGCTACAATGTTAGCAATAAAAGTTGAAAACATTTCGGTTCTATCCCGTTGAACATTGTAAGAAAGTGTTTAAAAGGATTACACATACAGCTCTCGCTAAATCGCAAATCCATACAACAAAAACCTACATCCTGCACTAACATTTCATCAAAAAAACCAAAAATTTGCCTCTTTTCCAAAGCTCCTGATGGTGGTCCACTTCAAGCACCACTGCAACACGTACGGAAGTCTCGCGGCATACATTATCGCGTTCATGGTGCGACTGTCCGGTGGAGAGGCGATGCTTGGCCTTCCCGCCCTCATTCACTACCCGGGCTACGTCGAGGAGACAGCGACCCAGATGTTCCCGTTCCGTACCATGGCCATGATCATGAGCTTAGTGACGCTGGTCGGTGTGTCCTGGTGGACGAAGTAAGTAGCGTAAGCCGCATATTCCACCAGCAAGTAACGCTAATCTTGCTTCCTTTTGCTCTTCCTTTTTCTTCGCTCTTTCGTCGTTTAGATGGGTCTTTGAAACGGGTCGACTAGCACCGCACTATGACTACTTCCGTTGTGTTGTCAACATTCCCGAGGAGTTGCACCGCGTCGGTGAACCATCGGATTCGGGTGAACAGGTACGGCGACGATGCTGTTTGCTATCCGCTGCAGTGCAAACCTTTAACCACTATTTCTGCATTTTCTTCCGCAGCTCTCGGTGATGGCCGGTGGCATGTCGCGTATGTATGGTGCGGCCACGATGGTCGGAAAGGACGAGCGAAATGGCCGGATAAATCCAGCCCTTGAGCCGGACGATGATCTCCCGGTGGCGGAAGCGCAACGACTGATGCAAACCGCTGGCGGTGGTGGTGGTGGTGGTGGTGGTGGCGGTAGTGTTGTGGGTACTGTCCAGGGTAATGTCGTGCCGAGTTCCGTAACGGCCCAGGGTCATACGGCGTTTTGAAACGAAAGCATCGGAGCTGATGTGCTGATGCGGAGGCAGCACTGAGCAAAAACGTTCTGTGAGATAGCGCCCAAAAGCGTTCCAAGCAGTGGAAGCGAATCAACTTATTAGACGCAGTATTTGAGCGGAGGTTCCGGTTCCGACGGAGCGACGGAGCGAGATGAAATGTGACGAATTATCATGCGAGAAACCCAATACATATCAAAGGAATATGAGCAAAGCTAGTATTAATAATTATGATTACTGTAGCGTTGGAGCAACCCTAGAGCGCTACTAAAGGCAGCTAGTGCTTGAAAAGAATACAAAAAATAGTCTAACTAAAAACCCGGGGAGGAACCAACCACAGACAACAAAAGCAACGGATACATATCAAAACAAACCAAATCGAAGGGTCTCCCTGTAAAGGGTCCTTCTAGGAACGTGCATGAAATCGATACATATCAATTACGCTGGGATAAAAAGAAGGAGAAACATAATTATTAGGATACCTAGGAACTACCTACATACTCGTTAGTTGGGTTGCGCCGAAGTCGGTGGTGCGTTAGTTCGTGAGCATCGAGCAGATCCTGCGAGGAAAAGATGTAATTGAGACGTTTGACACGGTGAACTGTTACGTCGCGATACGAGCAAGAGGGAGAGAGTGTGGAAGGGAGGGAAACAGAAACAAAATCGATGGATCTTCAAGGCAAGAATTCCGTTTCGTTTGATATTTGTCGCTTTGATTCCTCCGTTCTACGACAGCTAGCTAGGAACGTACAAATCTGATTATCTGGGTGGATGAAGAATGTGATTGAAAGTATGGTTTGCTGGTGTGCTCTAGGAGCTTTTACTTCTCCTTCTACTACCCTGCCTTTGACTATAACATTTTCTTCGTGTATATCTGACCATTCATCGTATGATTCGAAATTGTATGGATGTCTCTGTGTGGAGTGTTTACTCAATGTGATCAGTTATTTCGGGCTAGGATTGTATCAACAAAACTGGAAAAAGCTTTAAAGTTACATAAAATGAGTCCTTTAGATCGATAGAATGATCTGATTTGAATGGCGAAGGCAAACGTGCTTGAGCTGACCGAAGAACAGCTAGTCAGACAGCCTCTGCAATGTTGATGAGAAGTTATCAGTGCGTCTAGTGAGCTTAAAGCCATTGTTCTGCTAATACTAGGGCAAAGATTTATACTAATTTGTTTCACACAAATCCTATAACTCTGTTATTATCTGTTGCAATATAGGAAATTTTAATTTAAAATCCAACTCACAGATGAATGTTGATCTAATTTATAATACGATCTTCGGAACGAGGGAGAGAGAAAGAGAGAGAGAGTGTGTGTGAGAGAGAGAGAGAGAGAGAGAGAGAGGGAGTAAAAGAGAAAGAGAGAAAAAGTATAATTATTAAAGCTACGGAAGAGGTATAGAGGAATGGTATGGTTTAGGAATGGACAGAGCAATGTTGAAGTAATGAAACCTATAGAACTGATCATTTAGCCCGATACATATCATAATATACATATAAATAGAAATGAATGGAAGCAAATATGCATTCCACTGGTGTTATGGGAATAAACAACAGACACTAGGAAGATATATACTTATAAATATACACGAGCAAGAGGGAGGAACACGAAAAAAGAAAAGAACAGATCTAACTTATCGGTGCGTTGTAGCTGTCAAACGAAGATACAGCCCACTATTAGCGAATCATCAAAGCATAGAAGAATGGAAATCGCGAGCGAAAGGTCCATAAACTTCACTTCGATTGAGTTAGTTACTTAACACACAGACCCGCTGCTAGTCGATGATGTGAATTCAGACCAAATTTGCTACTTGGACTAGTATGAATCAACTTACTCAAAACAACCCATGATGTGGTCGAATGATGAACTCGTCTCGAAAATCAAACATATCACCCTGCGTTGCATCCATCGATCGTTACCTTCCAGAACAGTCGGGTTCTCCTCATCAACCGCAAAACATGTTTCATTCCAATACAGTTGGGTAAGGCAGTTGCTATGCAGAAGGCAAAATTAAGAGTAGACCATCAAATTCATCTCGGTCTCTCGCTGCAGAACGATTTTCGTTTTACGGAAGAGGTGAGATACGCGATGAGATTTTATGGAAGAGGTAAACCGGAGCAGCGCATCTAATCGAGTAGTCGCATCCTCACACGAACCCCTGTTCTATCAATGTGCCTCTCCCGTCTCCCGACAAAACGCCCGTAAGTGGTCATTTTATAGGGAATATATACATTGAGTCTGCCTGACAAGCGGACACTTCCATGCTGTGGTTGACGTACGTTGTGCTTCGAGGTTGTATGGTTCCATTTCTGGTCGATGTATCCTTTCCTAACTACCAATTTCCGGCACTGCGCAAGTGCACGAAAAACAAAATTAGACTAAAGACAACCAAATAACAATGGCAAGCTGCAGGAATACAGGATCCATCGAAAAAAGTACACAAAGTATTCTGTTTAAACAGCGGGACTGCTGTAAACTGTTTCAGTCCAACATGCTGAATGCTGTTTAAGTTTCGTTTACCGATCAAAACTGTTGATGTTGATGTGTCCCGTAAACTTTATCTTGAAACATGCATTTGATTAAAACGTAAACTACTCAATCTTGAAGCTGTTAAACTGTTAAACCCAAAAACATACTATACACAAGGTAAGCCAAGTATTAAGAAGAAAAAAAAAAACAAATGATTAGCCATTCTTAGCTGTGCTGTTTTAACGCGTTCGGTTTGCACGCATCGCTGTGCAATTGTTGGTTGATCCGAGCCTAACAGACCGATCGCACGCCGATCGCCGATGTTGATCGCTAGTCATTAGTTGCTAACCTCTTACTGTAGTTGTTGATCTGAATGGATTTAAAAACGAAACCCCTAAAACTAACTCGGCTGAATCAAGCAATTGAAGGTAACAAGGCAGCAGAAGAAGCGGAAAGAAAAGAAGAAGGAAGAAGAGAAGAAATTACGATCGGAGCGATCGCAAAAAAAAAGGAACATATCAAACATTTGTTGTTAATCGTGCATTTCGTCTGAAATCGAATGAACTACTCCATACATATCATTAGCACTACAGGAAACATTTAACAAAGTAGGACGCATGGAAGCCATGGGTGGCCTCCAGCTGCTGTGGGGTACAGAAACTGAAACTAAAAAAAAATACAAACTCACACACACACACACACACACACACACCGGGACTGGTGCTGGATACTAAGTCCTAGGAGACCGTTGTAATGGATGTGGACACTGGCAACGTAGCAACAAATTCAGTGCATTCCTTCGCCGACACCACAGAATACCGCTTCTTGAACACAAACACACAAACAGTCCATAGTGCACCTCCGTTCCGTACTGCTCCATGGCAGCAACAAACAATTTTAGAATCAAACTCTTTGCATCCCAAATGCTGCTCTATGGAGCCTTTGATGCGTTTCTCATAGAGTTATTTTGAACTTTCTGCGCGGAAAACATTCAAACCACTGTAGGCGTACGGTTACACATATCAGTGCAGTTTCTCGTTCAACACACGAAACACCTAGTGGCTATCATTGTCCTGGCCTCCCGTTCAACCCTGCAGCGAAAGGGGCGCGCGGTGAAGGCGAAAGCGAAAACGGTCAAGCCCAAAGCACAGCACCGTGTTGTTGACGAGAGAGGGAAAGAGAGAGAGAGAGAGATAGAGAGCAAGCTACGCAGCAGGGTTACTACAACCCTACCCACAACCAAACCAATAGATGTACATGTATTTTTAGTGGTTAAGCAAAGTATAATTATATATACATATAAATATACTTATAAATATATACATATAGAGGGAAAGTGGGAAGTGTGCGAGAGAGCGATCGAATGGTGAATGGCTTGTAAAATAGATCGGTTAAGTCGGCAACGCCGAAGAGAGGTACCCTGGAGACAATTAGATGCGAATGATAAGCAGATTGTAAAAAAAAAAAAAACAAAAATGGTGCAAATAAATGTGTTGGAAAGTTTAACTGAAGCTATTGATTCAAGTTCGGCTGATTTATCTCACTTTGAGAATAAAACGTAGCGTCATTAATCGTTAAATTGATTTTATGTAGCATGCTTGATTCCACATATCCTCAGCAGGCCATAACAAGGATTTGCCCCTTGTACAGTGCCCACGTAGCATTATTTTCAAATTTTATCAATTTCATTAAAGTAACCATTGGAAATTTTGCTGCAGAAAAAATCAGTAGGTAAGCATATTTCAGTGCGCATCGTGTTCCTATCGTTGAAAGTGTAAAAATGATCGAAAAAATAATCGAAATCCCTCAGATTTGTGCAACATATTGTTCTAATTTAAAGTACTAGTTTGGAGCAGCAACGGTGAATAATTTGACACAGTCGACATACGTGAGGTGGAGCGATGGTATCGACATTGATCCCAGAAGTCCAAGGGCTCGGAATTAGGTGCCTCCGGCTGCTCGAGGACGAACGTTTGAACAAAAGCGGCGACGAGGCGAACAACTTCTGCAGGGCCCCAGGACCGCTGATCGCTTGCTGAGTAAGTAAATTATTACAACATATTCAAATGAGCGAATTATTTGCGAACTGATATTGCAACTACCCGGAGCGACCTTCCGCGTTGCTCGCTTTGCCGATGCCCAGAAATAGAAACAAAACGGCCGAATTATCGGTGATAGTGAAGCTATTTACGAGCAAGGTAGATCACGCACTGCCTCACCTCTATTGAGGGAGGCTATCATTTAGCATGCGGCCAACATAGCATTCACAAAACCCCCGCCCCCTCCCTCCGGGGCAAGAACATGTAACCGTTGTCGAACGGAAAGTGGCTCTTCAGCGATCATGCGTCGTGGAGCACCATAGTTTGCTCTTACGGCACTAGTTCACGGTCAAAGGCGTACTTAAACCGTTCACTTTGCGGGGACGCAATCCGTTCCCTTTTTTTTTTCCATGACGCGCTCTCAAAGATTCACCCCCACCCCTTCCCCCCTCATAAATACCTTCCTTCATCTCATCGCTGCAGCACATCACCGGCGGCCGATTGAGCTTTCGAAAGATGGTCCCCGCGCACGCGGCGTTTATTTTGAGTGTGTTCCGCCGGCGTGAATTGGTTGGCGCTGGGCGAGCTATGGCGAGTTCAAGGCAATTTGCAAATGGCCACGACGCACCCCTTCTTCTCCTCCTCCTACGCCCGTCACGGCCAGCCGCGATGACGCGATGAACCGCGTAATCGACCAGCCAGTGAGGCGACCATTCATGTGGCGCTTTGAAGGGGGTTCATTCATTCAATTACCCAGCCTCCGGGTGCGGTTGCCTACAGGCCCTGGGATCACATGTGCATAAGCGCGCGTGTGTGTGTGTGTGTGTGTGTGTGCCGAGCGGTTTCGCGGTCTATTTTTATGCAGCCTTTCTCCGGGCGGATGCTTACGCTGTACCGCGGCGTGCGATGCGATCGCACGATTGTGGCGAAGATGCCACAAGGCATGGGCGCGTGGCACTCGTGGGGGGCCTCATTAGCGTATGCTCGGCTAGGTCGGTCGGTCGGTCTGCCAGGGAGGCTGGC
>NC_064874.1:34074402-34111902 GCF_943734745.1 Anopheles darlingi | reverse complement strand
CGCGACGAACGAGCGACGAGCCTGGAGGGAAGCTGGCTAGAGGCCGACACTAATGTCGAAGATGCACCCGTTAGGGCCAGCGGCGCGGCTGTCCACGGCTGGCAACGTCTTGGTGCCAGGTGATGAGCGCCATAATTAGGTTTCATTACCCGCGGCTGGTGCGGTAGGTTAATCAAGTTGACGGCATTAAGCTCCAATTAAGCCAACTAACCCCCACCACCGGCTCTAGCCATCAAAGGATGACTGACGTCACGCCGTGCCGCCGTACACGCTGGGATACACTGGGATTAGATGACAGCTCCTAGGAGTGTACGGAAGAATGACACACACACATACACACAAAAGAAAATTGATCCACTACTCAGAGGGCCTCAACACGAATTTCTGTTTCGATTCGATTTTTTGGATTTGAAGTGATCACAATGTGACGTGTGTAGAAGGTCAGATCAATCGTGTGATCGAAAATGTCGATAACGTTGTAGACGTGGAGAAGACACGATGAAGATTATTGCAGGGGCCTTATCTGACATATCTTAATGAACAGATATGTATCGGGGGGGAGGGGGCCTCCTGTGCTCATTACAATGCAACCGTTTTGATCCCAGATACTGCAGCAATTAATTGGTTGCATTTCAATCAGTTGTATTGAAAGAATGCTGATCTATCATGTTGCCCAGGTGTTGTCTTATGCAATAGTGACTGACATTGAGGTCCTTACATTGGTTGCTGAGATTAAGGTCCAAAAAATGCTGTATTCAGATATCGGACAAACTATGTTTAGTGTTCTCTTGTATAGAATAGAATCATCTGTCTATTCGAAAGAGGACACAATCTTTCTAACTCATTTAACCTCTCAAGAGACTCATTTAACCTCTCAAAGTACAAATAAGAAAGGATTTAAGTAACTCTCTACTTCAAGTTGTATTTGAATGGAACCTGATACGAAGAAGTGTTTACTACAAAAAAAAAAACAAAACGAATGTCCAATAATCCCAGAAAACACTAAACGAAACTACAGTCTCCATAGGGAATACTATCTTTTCGCAACTTTGTAACATCTTCAGAACACTACGACAGCAACCACTAAAAGCCACATAGTCCATTGCTTCGCGGCACTACTGCGGCTCCAGGGGTTTCACACTTGAGTCCGTACTGTTCGAATTGCACAGGTGGCCCCCCTTGGCAAGTCGATCGCCACTTCTTGGATTCTTGGAAGCCCATATCCTGGCTGACTCCTGGCACAAAACGAGTCTATTGCCCGAGGGAAGAAGAGCAGGGCAAGGAGGAGAAGGATATTTAACGAGCAAGTTTCCTGGTTCACGGAAGCGGATGCTCGGAAAAAGTGTACACACATACACGCACACGCACAAACTTACACGTAAACACACAGCCACCGGCGGGGGACTTCCGAAGGATGCTAATGCTAAGGCTAAGCGTACTCGAACCGGTACGGATGCGGAATGATATTCAAATCAAACCGTGGCTTCACTTTTATACCGAAAAATGGCGTACCACGAATGTTGTGCCGTCGTCGGCGTCGTCGTTGTCGTCGCCGTTGGCGCAATTTCAGTTGGGTCTTCGCCACCGGAGACGACGGCCGATGGGTTGCCGATGGATGCGAGACCTCCACGTAAAGCCTTCCCCCGCTCCTCGGCAACGGTGGTGGTGGTGGTGGTGGCGGCGAGATGGTGTACCGAGCATCATGCTCGGTGGATGGTTGGTTGGTTGGTTGGTGGTGGGATAGGCACAGCGTGTGCTCTCCGAGGGGATCCGAGGTTTCGGGGATAACAACAGAGCTGAGAACGGTTTGCGATCGGCACAACCGACCACCACCCTCGCCTTTCCCCTAGCTCCCTCCCGTGCGTCTCATTCTCATCTCGCGGTTGGTGTCAGTGGAAGCTGGGAAAAGTGACAGCAAACCAGCAGCACCACCACCACCACCCCCACCGATAAGCTCAGCGAACCAGCTGAGCGACCAGCCGGCCATATGGACTCACATGATCGCGCGAAGATGGTGCGCCGGGTGGGTGGAGGTGTATTGGTTGGTGAGCATCGTGCTATGAGCGTGTCTTGGCCGACGCCGCCGCCGCCGCCGCCGCCACTGCAATCAGTTGCAATCAGTGCGAGCGAGGCCGTGCATCGCGGAACATGCGCATCTTCTTCATCTTGCTGTGGCCGGTACTAACCGCGATGCTGCAATCCGTCGTGAGCATCGCTCCCTACCACCTTCCTCTGCGTAAAACCCACTCCCAGACGCTCCAGTCACTCTCTCAGCCCGCGAAGCCCGCACGATCTTCTCAGCCACTATTTGATCCTTTCTCTTGCGGTGTCGAGTGCGTGAAGGTGAGTGCCAGCATGCGGGTACAGCACGTGCATACAGCGGTCACCATACGCTGTCACTGCACGGCTATGATGATCTACCGCTCGTATATGTCTCATCTTCGTCGTCGGTGCCAGCAGCACGAGACGACAGTAACAGTAGACAACAGTAGCAAGTGCAAAGAAGGGAATTGCCGTTGGTAATGGCATGCAGAAAATGAAAAGTATTCTTGCTAGTGGTGCTATTACTAGCTAAAGGTTGATAAGATTATGCTGATCTGATGGTGACGCTGGAGAGCTACTTCCATAGTTAACAATGTTTGATTGCCTGTCACTTGCGATGCTTAATTTTATAGCAACTTTATTTCAACCTCATTTTGACAGTTCTTAACGTAAAGTTGCAAACGTGGCCAGGCATCTTATGCTATCGAATATCCATTTGCAGATGGATGCCAACAGCTCTATCTCACGACTCACTTGAAGAACGTATTCCATCATGAGCATTATGAGTCATAGTCATACTCCTGTCTGTGATGCTGCCATAAAAAAGCAACATCGATTCACTCGTTGATGATGCTTAACCGATCGAGTGCCCTTCGATCCGGATCCAACGCCGGTTCCGGACACACAATTCGACACTAATGGGCATCGGAAATCGGAAAGACCTCCGCCGCACGCCTTCATCGAGGGCGTCCAGCAGCGAACGGCACGGCCTGTCCTGCGGTGGCATGGCAAACAACAACAACAACAACAAAAAGTTGGCCGGCCAGTCGGCCGACTCATCCCTTAAGACAAAACGATCCAAACGGCAGCCTCAGCAGCAGCAGCAGCAGCAGCAGCAGCAAAAACTCGTCGAGCCTCATCACAATTGATCATAATGAACGGTGAGGCTCTCCTCTTCCTCCCCTTCCTTCGGTCACTTATGAGTGGAGGGGGTGAGCAACGCATGGTGGTCATTGGGTTACTAGAGCCATCGACGACGCCAGATTTCAAGGTCACGGCACACCGCGACGGTACGCAAACGTCAACGGCATCCCCGCGAGAGTGCACGCGGCTGTCGTGCAACCGTCAAACACCTGGAGCCTGGAGTTGACGAGTTGAGTGGATCATCGGCGGCAGTGCGGCTGCACTGAAGCAGTGCTTTAATGAGATCAATTGTCGGTGATAGTACGAACCGATGGTGAGGATGACCCCGGAGTCCTTTCAGTTTTCAGAGCACCCGCACACCGATCGATCCGATCGAGAGACAGATGATGTTGATCTCGATTGCTCACTGCTCACTGTTCTACGTTCAAGGCAGGACCTTCGGATCAGCCCGGCATGACTAGGCAAGACTGCCCACTGGTGTGAGACAGAAAACCAACACGTGGGTCCTGGGCTGCCGTTTGTCATCCTGTTCCGACGTGAGAATGGCGGATCTGTTCAATGACGAATCCCGATCACGTCGCGCGGCACCACTTCACCAGCTGCACCACCTACCAGTTCCTGGTTTTTGGGGGAGTAACGTTCTCTCATCACTCATCATCATCAACATCACGCACGTGGCTATACCAGTCCTTGGCATGCATGCAACCCAACGCTTTACAACCCATTGAGACCACTGGCCGCTGGTGTGTGTGGCCAGAAAAACCCACCAGAAAGCGATTGTTCGAGGCTCTTCACGCAGCCCTAGAAACTCCTTCGTGAAGGTGAAGGGAAGTCGAATAAACGCGTTCGAATGCACACCTCTCGGGGCCACCGACTCGTCGTGGGGAGGGGAGAGTTAGAAGGGTTTAGATCGCACGCGCGCAAGAAGCAATGTTGCCGCCGAACGCGGCTCCAATTGCGCTACACATTAGAGGGACCGTCGTTCGTGTGTGGCATCACATTCGCATTCGCGGCTGACGCGAGATCCAGCATCCAGCACCGTGGCGTGCTGAGCAATAATTAATTCAAATTTAACAATTTGTCATGCACCTAACGCTTCATCCTAAAGGGGGTTGGATTTGGATGACTGCTTGGCAGCGTGTTCTGTTGATGCAACTGTCGCAACGCATCATCTTCATCCTTCCCTGTGGCGGTTACATCAGCGCTCGAGTGCCGGGAATCTGAGCAACAATTGCCACTCGCATTGAGGCCCGCTTTGTGGTTTGATGTTTTTTGCTAGCGCCATTAAAATGCGCCCGTGCCCGCAACCTTCGCGATCGCGATTTCCGATTTCCCGATCCCGATATTAATCGGTTTTTTAGTCGATCCTCACCATCCTCATCCTTTCGCTCTCTCTCTCTCTCTCTCTCTCTCTACCTTATTGGCAGATCCATTGTTCAGCGGATGACGTGGTCAGGACAGATAGATATAGGACGGTCCACCTCCACTCCTCATTTGCCAGCATTTGATTCTATGCAGATGAGCAGCAGATGATATCATTTGCAAATCTGCCAGCCGCCAATGTTGATTGTTGTTGTTTGCCTCGCAAACAGCCATTACAATTCGCTTCGCTTCGCTGTGACAATGAATGAGAACGGTTCCCAAATGGCATTCCAATCGCAAGTGTGAATCATAAAATTATGCTGTTCCCCTTTTTGTGTTTTTGTTCCTCTGTTTTTTTTTTCTTGGAAAAGGTTTG
The DNA here is from genome assembly GCF_943734745.1 of Anopheles darlingi. NCBI lineage: Eukaryota > Metazoa > Arthropoda > Insecta > Diptera > Culicidae > Anopheles > Anopheles darlingi. The sequence continues at coordinate 34,106,978 of NC_064874.1, read as the reverse complement.
GAAAAACCAATTGCGTTTACAATATTGCACTCCCGGTATTGCAACACCTTGATGCATGATGCAAGCTGGAGGGGTCCAGGTACGGCTACAGCGCTCCGATATCTGGCCACTCACACCAATCACACCAATCAGACCAGACGGACACCAGACGGCATCGTGTCCGGAACAAGGGGGCCACGAACAGCAGCAACAGCAGCAGCAGCATCGGTAGCGGCAGCCACATCATGAAGAGCAATTTCCCAATTAGCGTGTCTATTGAGAGACGAACCCATAATTAGCTCATGTTATGAGTGGCATCCATCCTTCTTCCACGGTATGCGCGCGGTCATCAAACATTGTATCATTGCATCTGGTGCATCACCATCATGGCACGCCGTTCGCGTATGTCGCACCGCTGTTGATGCACCGCCGGTCATCATCTCACGCTTGTCCCGGTCGGTCGGTGCATCGAAAGGTATCGAAAGTTCATTCCGTCGATTAGATAACTTCGGTGCGGCTCGTTACCATAACGAGGGGGAGAAGGAAGAGAAGGTGGAGGAAGAGGAGGACCAGGAAATGCAATGTCAAGCCCGAGCTCTCGAGCTCGGTTTGCCAAATGTTAATCTTTTGTGCCAATAGAAAACCTCGAAACTCGAGGGATGCTGCACGATGAGCTGTGATGAGAGGTCCAACAATACCTTCACACGAGGAGCGACCACGACAGGTCCCGCGCCATGATGCAGTGCGAATTACTAAGTGTAACGCAAACAACAAAAGCCAATGCAACAGTTGTTCCTTCCAGAAGGCAATTGGCTCACAATAGTCGTGCACTGCGAGCAGAAGTGCGATGCCACGTTGTTTATGCTCTGCGATGCGAAAGCGAAAGGTACACTCCGAGGCAACACCGATGACGGCATGTATCTCGCACGCCGACTAAACCGGAGCAGCCCCAAAAACCCATTAGAAAAGCCACCAGAAAACCCGGGGGTTCCAATTCGGTGAGGGGCAGTCTTCTCGTTGTTAATTCGCGTCAAAGGTTCTCCGCGAGGTGCGGACTGCGGCTTTGCCGGTGTCCGGTGCAGGTCTCGTTTAGTAGTCGCCAATGCGTGGCGCATGGTGCGCATGTTGTAAATTTTGCGCCCGCGCGTCCGTGCCCGGCGTGAATGGAGAATGGAGATGCTAATTACGAGGTGAAGACGAGGCGTTTGGAATTACACGCATGACACGGCGCTGCGCTTTGATGGACATTATCAGAGGGTCGGTCGGTCCGTCGAATGCCGTCAAATATTTGGTGCGGACAAAATTAGTGCTTATCACTCTGCCAACATCGCAGACGCAGCTAGCATGATAAAATCAAACGCGCGCAACATGATTACTAATGAATGTGGTGCGATCGAAAGGTCAGCAGCGTCGTCGTCGTCGTCGATGGCAGTTTGTACCGCCCTCATTCGGGGGGTGGAGGGAGAGGTAAGGATGCGGTGGAGAGAAGATGAACTTGAGCAATCGCAATCGTTGAAAGTAAAGTTTAATTGTTATCGCAAATATGGTTTGCCAATCGGCTCGGTTTGGCTGCAGCGCTGCATTTATTGTATTTTGCTCATCACGATGGTCGAAAGGGATTGTTCGGATGACAACGACGAGGACGACACCGAGCATGGCTGTTCGTGCTCGATGCTAAGGTCAAGCTACTAGGTCAACCGTTGGGCAGAAGGCAGATTGCCCACCTAGGCTGCCATGGCTGTCTTGGTGGAAAGGTAATGGTACTAGGAATGAGCAACAGAGTAACGGAATTAATTCTCCTTGTAAATGTTTGTTTCACTTTCATTATTTTAAATGAGTTTAAATATTTGTTGGGATCCCTTTGAGCAGTGAGAAGATGTTCGCGATCGACAACAGGTATAATTGTGAGGTTTGATACCTTTAAAAATGACTGATTAATGGGAATGAATCATTTTCAAGTGATATAGGAAGATCTTGCACTTCTTCCAGAACATCATTTCAATTAGACTGCTTCAGTAAACGATATTTAAGAACAGGTCGTCCTGCAAAAGGATCCCTTTTGTCACAACTACAGCTGCTACATACACTAATTCTACATTCGGACTCATCCCGAATACACAATCGATTCTCATTTTAGTAGATCCGATTACTGAAATCAGTAATTAAATTTGTGAATTTGAAATCTCCATTTACGACAGCTAACAGCGACAGCTGAATTGCATTCGCGACGTTATTACACCTCAAAAAAAACCCCCGAAACAAATTTGAGCTAGATATATTTTCCTCCTCTTATGCATTTGAGACCAATTGAAGCAATCAAATGGAAACAAAAACAATCAAACCAAAATCCCATGGCAGTTACTCCGGGTATGTGCGTCTTCATGCGCCCTCCCCCGAGCAACGATTAAGACGGCGATGACGCAACGGACAGTAATAAACAAAAACAAAAATTAAAGAAATTATACCCAAAAAGGGTGTACATCTGCCTGCTCGGCATAAGCGCACGGTTAGCCCCGTAAGCCATTTACCGGCCTGCCGATGCATCGAATACTCACTCACCGAGCCCGGGTGGTGCGTAACTTCGCGCTACTTCTTGCCGATCGCACCGCAGAAGGTCACAATGTGCGCGAATCGTTGGGTCAGTTCGTAGGCTGCTGCTGCTGCTGCTGCTGCTGACCTGACCCCCATTTCATGGCAGCCGGAGAGCCACGTAGATTCGTGCCAACTGCTGTTACGACGGATCGGGCGAAAGCAGAAGGGCTAAAGCTAAAGGGCTTGTCTGCTTGTTGTTCTGCTTCACTCTCACTCTCCGTCGAAGACAACCCTTTCTTCCCCAGATACCGGGCTGGCTGGCTGGCCTGGCATGCTTTGTCGACGCCACGGGAGGGCTCTTTCGTTAATTGTTCTCCAGCCGCATGCTGCTGCTGCTGCTGCCGGGCGGCAAAAGCGCATCATTCGATGATGCAGTGCCATTAATCATCGATCTTCCTGGAGATCTTCACGACGAGGTTACCGTCCAGTATAGCTCGGTTGTCTCGGTTGTGCAGCGCACACACACACACACATTCGAGTGCCCATCGAGCATTGCGAAAAGTCGCAAAAGAAGCGTATCGTATTACCGGGGTAATATATGTTGAGCTGGTTCCAATTGAATCCCCCGGGCGGGTGGGGCTCGATGCTCGTAGTGAACATGTCGAAACTTACGGGACGTTACGCCCGGGTTGGGGGGGGGGGGGGGGGCGGGAGGATCGTTAAACGCTCGGGTTTGCCCGGTGCCGGTAGCGATTGGGATCGAGGCGGAGTAGGTCAGAAGGTCATCCCGACGCGACGCGCAAACGGTCAACGGTGGAGGGAACCGGTCTGGGTTTGGGCCCCGAGCGCACACCTACTACGGCACCGAATGCGGAACAATCGGCATTAATGACAAAATAGAAAAACTAAAATCAATCAGTCAGGTTGGTTGCCAACGAAGCGCAAGAATCAACTCCGAGGTCCCTCTAGGTTATGTTTCCGTGTACGTATCGGACGGACGGACGAAGTGTGACGCCATAACGCCGAAAGACGTTGCATCATTGACCATCAAACCATTACGGGGCAAGAGGCCGCAGCGCACGGCCACCAGTTGGGACAATACCTCTCGGGATGAAGAGTAGTAGCAGTAGTAGTAGTAGTACCCGTAGTCGTCAGTCGGTCCTCGGTCAGCGGCGAACACGAGTACCGTTGCCGGGTGCATCCACTATGACGATGCAACCCGTCACGGGGTTAAGTAGCAAATGGAGTAAGCGATGCAACTCGTCAACCTCGGTAATGGAGCCATAATTAAATCGTTAAGCCCATTGGGCTCACACCTTCACCTTCTTCTTCGTCTTCTGCTTCTGCTACTCTTGGGCCTCATCCCTAGCTTTGTGTTCTGCGAGCCGACGAGCGGATCGAGTATTTCGGGATTCAAACGCTGGACGCGTTTCCGGCATGCGAGGTGACCCGGGAGGGAGGCGATTACTTGGCGTTGGTTGCATAAATCCCTCCTGGCTGGCGGGAGAGGCAGTGAGGGATATAAAAACCCAACATACCGTCCGCGTGCGCCTAATGGTGGCTTCCTTCCCGTTGTAATCACGGAAACACGCGCACCGCAACGGCGTTCCCACGGCTCCACGATTCGCGCGTTTCTCCCGAAACCGTTGGTGACGTCGTTGTTCGACGCCACGAATCAACACTTAATCAGAGCCGACTGTGGTCGACCGATGGATGGGTATGCCACCGATGAGAATGTCACTCGAAACATGACACACAGTAAGCCTCGGACCCCGAAATAAAAAAAAAACGAACGCTTTTTGTTAGCTCGATTTCTCACGGAGTGCACCGAATGCGGTTCGCACCGAACCGGGTATTGCGCTCATTCGGGTGCGCATCTGCTGCGCCACCGGTATTGTATCCGTTCCGAGGTTCGAGGTGACAGGTGAATGATAAAAGTATTTATCACCTGCATCAAGATGCACCACAAAGGGAGGGGGGGGGGGGGGGAGAGAAGTGCGAGTGCGCGGCGTGCGGTTGCCGTGAACAATCAAAAGTGAACGGCATCCAAGCGCGCGGGGAAGGTGTTCGTGATTTACGTGAACGTGAGACCTGGCAACCTGGCGCTGGACCGTCGGCAAGGGAGCGAGAGAGAGAGGGTTGAGGTCGAGGGCCGCCGGGTGTAATAAGTATGAGCGACAATGAGACACTTCGGAGTGAGCCGGAGCATCCTTTCCATTAGAACTTTAACAATGAGCAAATGGAGTGCCCAAAAATGGAGAACCGAAGGCGGTGCTTTGTCGCGCGAGAATGGCAACCGTCGGAGTGACGCAATCCCATCGTCTAACACATATTATGGAGTCATATGAGATCAAGCAGATGGTTTCTCGGATTTCCTTCCTTTAGAAGACCTTTAGAAGAATCGCAATTGCTCGAAATTGATTCCGTTGTAAGCGCTAAGCGGAAGGCTTAAGAAGATTTTATGGACTGCATCGTTCTCTACAATGGTTATGATTTTACCAGTCCAGTATAGTCGTGCAAATCTCACGCTCTGTGCGAAAGTGACATGTTCATTTATGGACATGGTTCACCGCTCGGCGACATGTGCAAGTAGTGGTACAGCTCCGATATAATACCAAGCTCGTTGATCTTGATCAATATGTCGAAAGGTTTAATTTTCTCAGCCAAAAGCGACATACACGACTAAAACTATACTGTATCATAGAGCAGTTCTTTTTTCAATATACGGTTGCACTGCAAAGAATAAAAAAAGAAAACAATATTATTGATGATGAGATGGTATTCATAATGTTATGATCACGTCAGATAAGCATTTTATTTAGTAAAATAATGTTTAAGTATTGGTATACCCATAACTTAGAACATGACGAGGTGGCCGAGAGGTTAAGGCGTTGGACTGCTAATCCAATGTGCTCTGCACGCGTGGGTTCGAATCCCATCCTCGTCGAAGAAAGTCTCCTCTCTCCCCCTGGAGATCGATGTTTTTTTTATTAGTAACTGAGAGCAATCGATCTCAGAGATTTGCGAACCCATTTCTGTAGTTTAACGATTCTGCACTTTTAATCTCCTAAAAATGGAATCGTATTATGGATGGCGCTTATCGAGAGCTGGCTGGCTGCTGGTACTTCATAACATTATCGAGATGGTGCTCTCTGTAGCTAAAGGGTTTACTCAGGTGTTCAAGTGTCTGGAGGCAAGCAGCTTGTGAAACTATCAAACAGTCTCGCACAGCTATCAAATCGTTCCGTTCAAGCACATTTGATTATTATCAGCTTCTCTCTCCTACGTGTAACAACCACAACGGGCCCCAGCGAGTCGCGGCGCCACTGCATCGATAACAACATACCATCAATTCCCCATTTTCATACTCATTTTCGATTGTCCAACGGTCCAGGATGACCGAAAGTACTGCTCATCATCATGCTAACGCCGCGAGCCATTGGTTTCATCACAATCGATAAGCGGTCGGCGGTACACCAATCGCCAACCAACGGACTCACTGTTCGATTCCACATCACTCTGCAGACGTGCTACGTGGATAACGAGGCGCTATAGTCATGCCCAGTGAAATACTGTTAGCTAACAGTTTGTTGTTGGCGACAGCCTGGCTTCAGGATGTGAGTGTTTGAGTGTGTGTGTGTGTGTGTGTGTGTCTGTGTGCAAAGTTAGTGGGACCGACTAAGAGTCACATCATTCCAGCCACACTGCGCTTCATGATTAGAGATGAGATAAAACGAACCATAATTAGGGCTAACATGATTTTGCGACCTCTCGCGCCTGCCTCTCTACTGCTATTGCTGCTGCTTGTATATGTTGCGGCACATACAACCGACACACACACACACACACACACGGTAAGGCCGGTGAGCACGCGCGAGCCGCACACTTGTCTCATGATTATTTCCATAATCTACCTCTACTCGGCGGCCACCGGTTTTGTCGTCATCGTTGTCGGCGTCGTCAGCGTCGCCATCGTCCTCACCGTACAGTTGTCATCGCAAAAACGGTTCTGCACAAGAGAGCACATGACAAATCAAGATCCCCGGGCCCGCCGGGTTCGTTTCTCCTTGCGCTGCGCTGCACCGTGGCCGTGGCGAGCTTTATGCTGGGGCAGGTTGGCGTGTGAAATGTGACGGAAAAAGACCGCAGACCCACCCCATTGGGTTGCAATCTAGTCAACACAACAACAACGCCGGCGTGCATTTCCCAGCGATAACGATGATGATCCTTATCGTGACGCAGAGCAGACAGCAATAAAGGCAAACCCCTTTGTGACGCAGCAGGTGGAGCGGAGTGCTGGGTGAGACGAGAAAATCAAGCAAGAAACACATTATCTGTGCAGAATGGAAATTGAGATTTTGAGAAATCCAAATGCAACCGTGAGCTTAAGTACAATGGTGGTTCTGTGTTTGGATGTTAAATGTTTAACCAAACGGCAGTGCCGTGGTGTGGTAAATCCCCGAAAGGCAGTTTAATCGGAGAGTTGTTGCATTGAAAGCAATCTCCGGTTTATAATATTTATCGCCAACCTTCTGTTTGCTTCTTCACATTAGCCGCATATTATGCCTGAAGTGTCATTAGGTCAATTGGTTAACACTTTGCCATATGAATACACACACACACAGGCACACACACATGGCGAGACGAGCCCCTCATATCCACCCACGAAGGCACCTAAGTCTCCTTGATTTGGCTCTGTGACTGGATTTGAAAGTGAATGCTCGCGCCAAGCAGCACAGCTTCCTTTCGCTTCCAATTTGACGCCCGCTCGAGAGCATCTTCTTTGGCCATAATCATAATGATCGCGTAATATTTGCGTGTTTCAAGATCACGTCTGCGTCTGAATGGTCGTCGTCGTGGATCGCGGTTCCCATCCGCGGCCCCCAACCAGCCTCCCTCGAATCGTTGCTGCCATTAATCGCGACGATTAGCAATCTAAATTGGATGGTTTTGGATTGGGCCGCTGTGGTGCTGCCTTACATCATACGTTGAATGATTGATTGTAGAGGCTTGAAAGCAGGAAAAGCCGGGAACACGGAAATCTTATCATCAACAACATCGACAGCATCTAATTGATTTAATGAACCGAATGAGATGCTTTTACTGATTTAATTAAACGAATGAGAGAATGCGCAGGATGAGATAAAAGGTTTGTCTAAACATTGTCTTTGTAGCTGTCGATAAAAACAAGGATGAATTGTAAGTCTTTGTTTTGAGAAGAATAGGATTCTGTTTCTGAGATAAAATAATCAATTTCGAGCCTTTCGTGTGTAGATCACAGAATAATATACTCACGGTTATCTATACAAAATGCATTACGATAATGCTGACTGATATTACTTATATAGAAGCATATCTGTAGTAATATCATCAACAAAACGTTTGAAATCGTGTAGAATCATTTGAAGACTCATTTGAGTACATCATAATGTGTTTACTTTTACATTTCTTTTTTTTATTTCGATTGCTTAAGGAAAAAAGTTAAATGAAGAAAGTATGTAGTTATTTTGTAACACTATTATCAGATAATAAACATTAGCACCAACAGAGGCGTTACACTGTTGCTAATTGCTTATGTCACTAGCCATGGTTTATGTCCGTAAAAGTCTACGATATTCAAAGGTAGAAGGTGTAACAAGGGATCGTAAAGCATGTGTTCATTTACTTCGGTTCCATCCTATTACACAGCAGCAGGCCAAGCGTTTTACTCGTTGCTGGACAGTGTTATGTTCGAATAAAAACTCAAAACTTAACCCAACCAACCACCACTTTGCACATTCGCCCAATTCGCAAAAACACACACACTCGCACCCAAGCCACATGCAACATAAACCAGGAAGATGAAGGGCGGATAAAATGAGAAGGTCATTTGGTGCGCTGTTTCACTACCGCCATCGTGGCCAGCTACTATACTACCTATTCACGGGTCATCGCAGCAAAAGTCATAAAGCGAGAAGCGAGATAACCGAGTTGTTTTTTTGTTGTTGTTTCCCGTTGGTTAGTTTATGCTGGCTGCCAGCTTTTAACAGCCCCACACTTTACAACCGATCAACCGCAGATGCCGATATGTTTTTGAGATCCATGCACGATGGCGTCACTGCGATGATTATGTTTCGCTAATCGTTGGAACCTCACGTGGGGAGCAGCACGCGGATCGGCAACATGATCACAGCAACAAAGCGGCCGCCGCATGTTGACACACGGCAACGGGTGGCGTGGCGCTGGAAAAGGAGATAATCTGTTCAATTATTTAAATTTCGATTGTTGCCCACCACCGAACGTGGAACGTGGTTCGCACGCGTATTCTCGCCGAAGCAATAGAGCGTACAGTACAATCACCTTCAGCAACAGCAACAGCAACAGCATTTCGGTTGTGGGCTTTAGGGCGCTGCAACCGAGCAAGAACGGCAATCGGTCGCCCTTCCCAGAGCATAATCTAACACCTCTTCACGCAATCAGCAAGCGAGGGCTGCTGACGACACCGGGAGTCGCGATTCTGGACCAGATTTTCCTTCCAAGATTCTGGCACAAGACTTTCGATGCTGATTTTTCGCTGCTCGCCGCGAAAGAGATTGCGTTGTCGCTTGTTGGGTTCGCTAACTGGCTGGCTGGCTCCCAAAACAGAAGCTGCTGCTTGGCTACGAGTTTGTTCAATCGCGGCGCTTGAGCATTAGCTTGAGACAATCTGATTAAATATAAATATCAGCCCTGATGAAACTTCCCTCGTTTGCGTCGGCTGCATGCAAATGAGCTTTTGTGTTTTGTTTGCTCCGTCATCGATTTGTGCCGCGATACAGGCAGGCCAGTATTAGGAAGGCATGGAGTGCAGGCATGTGCTCCAGTTTACGTTGTTTCTGTAGCTTTGCTACGGGCTGACTGTTTTCCACATTTTCGTTCCGTCTCGATGCGTACGAGGCGAGCAACAAATCGATGCGAATGTGTATTTGATTTTCAGGGAAACTTTGGGTACGAGCAAAGAGGACTTGTTGCGACATTTTGTCCGCACAGTAGTAACGTTGTCCAGATTGCTCTGATTGTTTGTGGATGCGTTCCATTCGATAGATCCGGTGCAATGGTTGCAATCCTGGAATCGAGTTGGATCGATCAAGTAAGACAGAGAACCTAATCGCTCTACAGTTGCTAGAAATTGCAATGATTGTCAGTCTGATAAGTCGCTATGTGGCGAACAGAATCGATTAGATAAAATTATCTTGCTGTTGTAATGTTTATCCAACTGATCCTTTATCAATTCAAATATGCTATGTGGAGTTTGTAGAATAGTCTTAAAACATTGAGAGGATTAATCCGATAAAGGTGTAGCTTCAATCAGGTGTAAATTAAAATTTTCTCATCTGTAATTGATGATTACGATTGTTACGATGTTGCTTTTCAATATCATGCAATTTTAATAACAACTTGCAAGTTGTCATAATATAATCTTTCAGTTTTTTATTGTTTTAGAAAACAACTTCAATAATGAAAACTAATTAATGGTATGGCTTATGATGCAATTTGCACTTTCCTCAAGAACATTGTACATTTAAAAGTAAGCAGTTATTTTAATTGCTCCCGCTGGTGCATTTCGTGCTGCACAGAAACCATCCAATGTATCCCCGAAGAATGAGACAGGACGTTGGATTAGTTCGGACGGATTAAGCTAATGGCGCTGAAAACTGCGAAACTTTAGATTTATGTACGCCCCAGTTATACATTAACGTTAAACATTCACGATGCGCTCCACATCGCGCGGGCTCGGCTCTAGCGATGAGGGCTTAATTATTGATGCCAACCTACCAGCACTTCCCGGATTGCTCCACTAACCGACTAATCCAAGATAGTTTTAAGTGATTTTATGGATTCACTCGGTCCCGCCACTCGGTTAAAGTGGTGCACAATTTAATGGCCCATCCGCACCGACCGGATAGTTCCAATGAGAGGAGGTTCTTTCACAAATTCGCAAAAACCTATCGATGCCCCATTAGGCACGGAGCACACCAGCATACATCGCCGCATACAGGTTTATTACCTCATTTGGCTTCATTGTAGAATGGACACCGATCCTACCTGGTGTCAATGTTGGCACTGAACCGGATTCCACCAAGTTTGGTGATGCAACAGGCGCTCCAACGGTTGGTGTCGTTTTTTTTTTAACAAACAGACAAAACAATTATTAGCATTGGTAGCCACTGTAAACAGATATGATTGGCCCCCAATCAGCGGTGGTCAGACACCTGATACCAGCAGCAGGAACAATGCGTTTGGGTTCGTGCTTCTGTAAGTGCAAACGAGGCAAGTGAACGTAAAAAAAAATCCAGTCAATAGTCCAATAGCCAAAGACCAGTAGTGAAGATCACCAAGACCGACAACAACCAGCAGCAGCAGCAGCAGCAGCATCACCACCAACAGTAGCGGCGGCAGCATGGCAATTGATGTAATGATTGAGTCGTGTGGGTCATTACACAAATGAAATCCGTCCTGACCAGCAGCCTGACCGTCCATCAAACCGGTCATTTAAATATTTGTTCAACTAAAACGTGCCCCGAACCGTGCGGTAAACCGTTATTTTCGTGTGTTGTTCGCGTTGTGAGCTTTATGTAATCCGGTCCATTGGGTTGATCCTACAATTCGGAACACACCAGACGGTCTGCCTATGGCCGTTAGTCACTCCAGGGCGAAGAAAACTGACGATCAAAACAAAGATCGTAAAAAAATTCTAATCACGAAAGTACTGTCGATGGTTTTCCACAAACTGGACTGTTTGTTCAACAGTTCAGTCGACCAGAAAGCGTACAACTCCGTCCCATTGTGCCAACTAATCCAAACTAAGCCCCCTAAGACAAATTAGCGATAGCGAGCGGTTGATGCCTTGCGATCTCTAATGGCGATGGCACGATCTGCATCGATCAATGACAGAACCTGGCAATTTGGCAAGACCGCAGATTTGCTACCGTGCCGGTTTCCTTTCTCTTCTCGCAGCAACGTTCTTCCTGTTGCTGCTGCAACGACTGAACCGTAATGGAGGATGCGGCGTTCGGTTGTGCGGATCGCGGCTGTTAATCATCGAGCAACAGCCACCGGGATTGAGCCAGAGTTAGAGTTGGGCCGGTGGGGTGATGGCTACCGGGGTGCTATCTACCCTTGGATGGAACGTTTCGCACATTCACTCAACAGGCCCAACAGCTTGGGATGAGCTGACGCGCGCGGACGCTCCGGAGGTCACCTTTCGCTGCTGGCATCATAACGTCTGTGCGAGTGTGTGTGTGTGTGTGTGTGTGTGTGTGTGTGTGTGGCTGTCATAGAATCATAGCGTGTACCATTGTGACCTAAGGAACCTCCAGCAGACCGCTCACGTTCTATTTATATCACTACAAACACAACAAAACCCTAATCCTTTCCATATCCACCCCAAATCATTGCCAATCCAGTCCACCTTTCGGTGCAGTGTCGCACCTTGGCTTCACGGCAGAAGCATTCACGGCCATAGCACTCCTCTCGTGGCGGCGACAATGGCGTGTGGCCGAACCGGGCCAAGCCGCGGGTGTCGGGTAATCGAAAAAGACAATTTATGATGTCAAGCCAGGGTCGCGGCATGGAAGAGAGCGTGCCACGAAAACAATTACGCCGCTGGTAAGCACGATCGATGCTTCAACGATCGATGATGAGTGGTGCACAAGTCATTGACGAATCGTTGTTAATGTTTTTGAAGTAGCTCGCACACCGACGCGACGTTTGGTTTTCAAGCACATGTGAGACGCGTTGCGAAAATACCACACCAAAGCACAATCGAGGTGATTATTGTTTACCACCGATAAGGTTCAATCGCGTTCGCCATCTTGCGTTCGAAGGTGCGAACCTTGGCCGATCGGAATCGAAAACCGGGTGGCAGCGGTCCATTTTTGGCGCGTCCAGATAGATGATGGTACACACCGTAGACATTAACGTCTGTAACGTGCGGACCTCCCAGGAGGTGGTCGAGAGGCTGTTACTTGCGCGCCGGCTGAAGTGTGCCGTCTGCCAATAAATTCTAAATTATTATGTCCCCGACATCGAAAGTAAACCAAGGCTCTCCTTACAAACGTCCTGTCACCAAAGGAGAAGAGACATAGTATAGTGACTGGCACTGGGACCAGCTACAGCACTCCAAACGGTAGTGGTGCAGTACCGAATCCATTCACTTTGCACAAAGTTGCATGCAAAGATGGAGTCAGCCGGTCGCATCGAATCATGCAAATCTCGGTTCAGTTCTGTTGAGCAATGGAGCATCAAATCACAATAACGAAGGATCCACGGCTGGGAGCTGGAAAAGTCATAAGTTTGCTGAGATGAAATCAGATCGTCTTCGCCCATGAACCGGTGCTGTGCGTTGATTGGACCGTTGAAAAGATGGTCTCGTGGTCGACCCACGGACCGACCGACCGACTGCTGGCTCTCATTAGAGCCACGATTCGGTTTCGATCTCCTTTCCCGTCCCGTCACAAACTTAAAAACCATGACTGGGCTGCGAATCCTTCACCCAGCATCACCATCATCATCATCAGCATCGTCCGGAGCGCCACCGATTGACCCCGAAGGTGGATCGACGGCCGGCGAAGTCGCGTGGTCACTTGGTTGGCCGCTTGGCGGAAGGTAGTACGGTAGGTACGTGCCATCATTTCGTCACCTTGAATCGAACGAAACCACCACAACCACCGCCACCGGCTGCGAGATCATCGCCTTCCAAGTTCCCAACCCCTTCCATACTCCCTCCCTCCCTCCGAGATACAATCCGTGGCCTCCGCATTATCCATCATCGGCAAACGGCAAACGGCGGCATCGCCGGCTAATCGCCTCCTAACCATCTGCACCGCGAGCCTTGCTGAGCGTTTTGACTGATGGCAGTGGCTGGCCATCGTGTCGCTGGTGGTGGTCCAGTGTTTTTTTGGGTGAGAAATAGATATGAAGCGTGTGACCAGCATTGGTAATGCTGCGAAATTCCTTTCGCCGGTACTCGGCGTACCGTATGCCAAGGGCGATTCCTGGTAGGACTATGGCTTGGTTTTGCGTGTCCGACCTTCGTCCGATACTGCGGATCCGAAAAAATAAGTTTCGCAGATATGCTTTCGTAGCAAAACGATCATCTCCAGATGTTCGGGGCCAATCAGCGACCGATTTGGATTGAGACCATGGATTGAAGAGAATGATAAGTGGTGGAAACGTTTTGTAAGTTACGGTTCTGGTGTGCTAAGGAAGTAGACTATGCTGGAAAATGGGATCCACCCTTGCGCTAAATTGACAGTTTTGTTGATTTTCATTCAAAACATAAGTCAATATAATAAAAGGCACCTATCAGCACGTTTTTCTAGTATCTGCTGGCTACTGGAATACGTCTTTTAGGCAAAACAAAAAAAAAATACTTGAACAAAAAGTATCAAACAATTTTACTTGAAAACCAAATAATTTCAATAAGCCCTCATGATGCTGATCATATTCAGCATTCTAGAGATAGGAATGAGCTAAATTGCCATATTTTAGTATTACCAGACCATTTTTATGTGGTCCGTGAACCATCACTGCAATTATAAATTCGGTAGGTTTTTGGGCATTTTGAAGATTATCTGTGTGTTTTTTTCCTTTTCTTGTAATAAAATCTTTCTTATTCTTTCTAGACAAAAAACATAACATTTGAATTCAAAAATAGTTGTTAGATTAGTTCATATATTCTCAGTCAGTATCAATCATAAAGATATGGATAATCTGTTGTTTGTTCTCACAGTAGTACAGCATTAGATACCAATTTCTTTTCTTCTGACATTTTTGAAAAAAGGGGATGAAAAACAATAAACATTTCAGCGAATTCCTTTTTCTTTTAATTTGGTTTTGAATGAAATAAGCAAATGAATATAATTAGAAATGTTATAAGAATGTTTAATTCTATTGGTAAACAAATTGGTAGGAATTAAACTCGGATTTTTATATCAACAATCAACCAGACGTTTATGACGTAATTGTAAATAGAAGATTTGTCTGATTGTTCATTGGATTGAATGACATTCAAGCAATAATTTTGCCATTAAAATAGTGAATACTATTTTGTATACTATTACAAAAAAAAAATTTGAAGTTAAAGCAAATACTGTTCCAGTTATGTGTTCAACTAATGTTAATGAACTATCAAATAGCTTAAATGAACAATAATGCCAGGCTAAATGTGACATGGTAACAAGAACCACAAATAGCACGACCTCATTATCCACCCGGCACCTTCTAAACATAGAATGAATCTATTCTCCGTTTACGCCTTGCTCTAAAATAAGTTAACCTTTAACGATGAGACCGCTGGCGTCTCCTTTGGAGCAACATTTATCGCAGCGCGCACATTGCGCATCGGGGCGATTAAATTTCGATCTCCACAATCGGACCCAGAACAATTGGGCTGTCCGTGACAGGCAAAACTCACCGTAAACGAACGCACGAACCATCAACCATCTTCCAACCCAGGGGGGGCAATAAAACGGGCAACAGCCAGGAATGATGTTGCGATTGTTTGCGCACCACGTTGGACAGCGCCACATCATAAACCATCACTAACGGTGAATGGTTGTGATGGGATTTCGCGCACCGCGTAATCATCAATCACTCGCATGATGAAGAGGCTGAGCATACTATAGAAGCATACTTTAGGTAAGCGGTTCCTTCCTCGGTGTTACCAAAGTCCGGACAAACCGGACCGAACGGAGTGAGTGTGGTGTTCGGTAGCGGTATTGAAACCAGAACCCGTGCGAATAGGTGAGCCTTACAACAGCTGACGACTAACAACACCCCGACACATTCGACATTCGCACTTCGAATGGCCTAGTTTCGACCTGCCTGTGGCTGTGGATGCATCGGTACCAAGAGTCGGTTTGCGGGGGAGGAAGGTGCGGTGCGCCAGAATAAGAACGAGGTCAGGTAAGTAATTCAGAAGCAAACACCCTACACTAGGTGGGGGGTTAAAGGTGAGATGGTATCGGTGCAAGGAATGCAAATGATGAATGTTATCCTTTACGATAATATCCCAGATCGGAATAAGGAATTACAAAAGTAAATCGTTTGATAATAAAATAAACATAACCAGCAGAAGATGTGGATTGCATAATTGCTATAAAGGCATTTCGAAATCCAATCGAACTCAAACACAATCATGGCCTGCCATGAGGTTTAACACCGAAGCTCGTCGGCCTTTTTCGGAAGGATTTCCATCGATTTGGAGTTGGATTTTCGTTGCAAACCATTCACAGCGACAACTGAGCCTTTAGTCAGCCCTTAGTCTGTGTGTCTGTGTGTGCACACACGCACACCACCGTAACACCGCATGGCCGACGGATGGTCCCTTGGGAAAACGCCACGCCTTTTCCATTGGAAGCGAGTAAAATACTGACGCCGCTCGCGCCACTCTCGCAAGGCAAATCAGTTTCCCTTGTCCGGTGGTCACGGGGCCCGTGACGCGGAAAAGCGGTGGATGGAAAATCGGAACTCCACCTCTGTCTCTCTCTCTCGCACTTACGACGAGGAAAGAGGGGTGATGTTGGTGATGCTGAAAATCCTCGATGGAACTCGGTGGTCTCGGTCTCGGCTCGTGGCTTGCTCTCTGCACAGCGAGCTCTCTCTTTGAGCATCACCTCACGCATATTGTTACATTTCGAACAATGGCTCCAAAAAGGGAAGAGTGGTGCGTAGGAGGTTGATCCCGACCATTGGCCTTCCGTCTGATGTGTGGTCTGATGCGGAGGAGGTCACCGAAAAGTCATTGACGTTTAGGGAAGGCACGACGACCAGTTAATCCCTCGAATTCCGTTACATAAGCGAGCAAAATACCTCAAAGGAGTGCGAGGCTACTAGGATTAGTCTCCTGAAGCTTTCGCTCTTCACTAATACACCGTTGAAGCTGGAGCGCGAGCGTGGTGAAAAGGGAAAATCCTCGTTCTACTCAGAACTCACCACGGTGTGAACGAGCAGGAGCCCCACAATAATGGCAAAAGTTGTGTCCCCCCCACACTCATACACACACACATACACACACATCAACTATCTCACATCACATCAACAACTGCTATCGAGCAGGAAAATGCGAGGGGGCAGCAGGTAGTAACAAGAAAAAAAAGGCAACATGGAACGGCACCGCGCAACCAGGAGCAGCATGAATGAAAACCTCATGGTGGACAACACACAACGGTTGGGATAACACACCTCTTCTTGTCACCCTAACCCAAGTAACCAAGGCGAAAGTACAGCAACTGCACTGAAAAGTAGAGGGAAAAGGGAAAAAAGAAAAGACACGAACGGAAACACACTACTCACAAATTCAATATATAAGCTTCAACGTTCATGAGTGACGACCATGACGACCACGACGACGACGACCATTGTGGTCAGCCCGGTTCGGCAAAACCTCGCCTCCTTCGTCGTGGATGGTGAAAAGCGGGAAAATTTAATTTACGGCAAACTCCGTACTTCGCTCATCCGGTGCATCGTGTGGCCGGGGCGAAGGGTTTTCATAATTTATGGCCAAAGTTGGCCAGCGGTTGAGTTGTGGGTCGGTCTTTGGTGGCTTTTCACTTGGATGCCCCAAAAAAACTGCGATGCACGCGAACGGAACCGCGGTTCAACCGGTTCCATTCCGTTCTGTTCGCTAGTACTGTTGGGTTGGTTGCTTTGCGAATCCGTTTCCACGCAAGGGACGAACTGGAACATGCTGGCACCACCTACGAGGGATAGATGTTTGGTCCTCACAAAACGCCAGATCGTACGGGCGCAATCTCCTGAGGCCACCTCTCATATCGGTCGAAATGGTAAAATTCGGTTCTACCGAACGAAACCGACCGGAACAGCCCTCATCAGCTGCTCCTCGTGACCCCCAAAAGCCACACACACACACACACACGATTCGCTTTAGCAAACATCATGCATCCCGTTTTCCGGGAGGAGCATTGGCAGAGGAGAATACATCCTTTTATGCTCGCGAGGAATCCTTTCGCCATGCCGTGATCATCACGAGCCCGGTGCACGTACACACGGTCGTTTCAAACTGTGCCCACGGGGAATAAGTATCTTCTCTCGCTCTATCCACTCCGCCATGGCCACCAACGCCACTATCACCACCACCACCACCGCCATGGCCACCGTCCGTTTTGGGGCGTTAGTAGTGTCGAGCGCCGTTCTGGTCCTTGCGCCCGTGGCGTTAGAGTTATTCTTGGCACCGTCGCTATCTCATCCCCTCATTGGTGTACGGTCACATGACAATTCGTGAATCGTGCGCTCACGGGCCTCGTTTTCATCACGTGAGACGTGCGGGACTGTTTATGCTGCTCGATGCTCGGAGGCGTTGTTCGCCATACCGCATGCTACCGATAAGACCGCTCCGGTAGCGTTTGCGTGGGCGCACCCCGTCCACACAGATCTCGCTCGATAACCGATGGCCTGGCCTACTGCCTTTTTTAGGGTGAATGTGTGTCTGTGTGCTCGACGGAGCCCAAAAAGTTACGCCATCGTAGCAGCGCGCATTAAGTCGCCACCATTTTTCTATGTTTTCCGAGGCCTCGTCGAGGATGATATGAAGATGGTGGTGGTGGTGGTAGAGGGCCTTTGAAGTAATGCCCCCGCAATCCGTGAGGGAAGGGAAAAAAAGCGGGAGGAAAAACCCGGGGCTACCCAGGAGCGGTAATGAACGATTGAGCGAGAAAGTTTAGCAGCTTCGAAGTGTGCCCGCTGAAGGTTGGCATGAATATTTTATGATGCCGATGGGGCGAATACCTGTTCTGTGGATGAGCACGGTGCTCCTTGGTCCCTGGCCTTGGCGTTTCCATGAGAGGTTTTGCACTTTGCGCTAAGCTTAATAGAAAAAGAATCGTTTTTTTTCTGTTCTTCGTTCCGGCTGCTGTGAGGTAATAGGGTATATGGTGAGCATACTTTTTTGTATGCCTTTTGTTGGTTTCGAGGGTTGTAATTATGCTGTTTATATTCATGCAGCTGCCAGCCGAGCAATATCTAAAAAGACAAAAACAATATGCAGATGGATTAATGGTTAGATATTTTGTGTTTGAGAGCCCTTTTTGGTAAATCATAAGAAAGAATATAAAACTATATTGTCCAAACAACCTATGTTAGCTGATGTCGGGTAAAGCCGGATGCCGGATCTATTTTCAGTAATAGAGATACCGCAGGCACATGGCCGGGCACCATCACCGATTTCATCTTTACTGTGTTAGTTCTACGAGCAAGAAAACAAATGCGAATGGGAAATTGAACAATCTAGTTTTAGCTTGTACCCTTTGCGCTGGAAATTGGCCCCCGGGGAACCAGTTGATGAACGCACGGTACGTTTTGCAGTAGTAATAATGCTTCAACGCAACATTAGCTTCGCTTCTCCAGAGGATTGATACGATTAATGAAGGAAGTAGCACGCACCGTTACTATGGCAAAGTCAAAGAAGAGATTGTAAAAGATATTGTTTGTAATGCTAGTCAACATTGTGTTCGAAGTGCAAAATAGTAGAACAAAATAAATAAGTACGTATTTCATGCAGTGATTCACTTAAAAAGTATGGTTTTAAAGTTGTTACTATCGAATGTAAATTGCACGGTAAAGCACTAGAATTTATGTTCAACTTTAAAGCGCGCATACTCAAAACAATTAAACAACATTTTGCAAAACTATCAGAGGTTTGAAAATGGATGTCCATCTGATCGATGCATAGCAGTAGAATTACTTGACCGATCCTTTTGAACTTTAGAGACTTTACCAACACCTCATTTGACAGATCAGGTTGTTATTAACTGTCTCATAACTTTTATTAAAATGATTATGTAAAGCTTCTTTTTGAATGAAATAATTAAAAAACATATTTGTTTCAACTTCAAAATGAATCCAAAAATTCAATTATCAGAATTTTCGCCTGACGAGCTACCTTGAGATGCTTTTCTTTTAACTAAAGAATATCGATTTTTATACCCCAAATTATCAAATGCGCAGCTACGAGCTACGAACACCGCATAAAGTGTTTTTTTTTTTTGCAAAAATGCCTCTTGGAGATTGATTCCAAGGCTGTATTTTTTCATGTACATTTGCTAATGTAATATTCTTGAAATATTATGGTTTAAAGATAGTATGATTAAAAATTCCCTTCAAATGAACCTTATATAACCTCCTATAAAGAGTCCTTGATTTAAAAAAATGCTGGGAAATCATTAAATTCTAAACACTCATTCTACGTAGCTTAATCGAAATAAAAATACCCTAACATAACCGACGGTGACAACGTAGCAAGAACTCGTGCAAACACGGAAAGGATGCCATCGATCACCGGCAAGCCACCAAAGTGAAAAACAACTTTCCAATTACATTTCCCACTCCCCTCGGTCTAGTGCACCGGGGACGCGGTATAATGAGAAACGACTGGAATAAAGTATCGCGAGGCCACGGACGATGAGCACCCGTTGATTAGTTGCAGGTCGCTAGACACACAAGAACCATTGGAACACGGTTAGCAGCGACGGTGAATGCATGAACGATGCACGTGCGCATCCTACACCGCCATCACCGCTGAGTCTTGGTATGTGTCAAATAGAATATCCCCTTTCCCTGGAACGGGCCCACAGCATGTCACCTCCGATGCTGTTCTTCCCTTGTGTGTGTGTGTGTGATTCCTGAGTCGAGATGGTTCTTCATACCTGTCTTTCCTCTGGCCCCGGTAACTCGAGCACCTGGGAAGAGTGAACGCAATAGTGCGCTTTTTTGTATGCAACATAAAAAATGATTTCAATTAGTGTGCAATGTTTGCATCGTTTTAGTGCACTGCAATGAAATGGTTTGTGGAATCTTTCCCTAGCATAAATGGCCGAATCGTTAACTTTTCCTATTAAGGATCCTTTCCAGCAACCACAAAAGTAATTATCATCAGAGCGGAAAATTGGGTTAGAGATTAGAGGCTCTAGATCTTTAAAATAGGAAAAGCTAAATACCGCACAACAAATTACAGCTTTCACGTTTCCAGGTACCTGATTACAGCTCATACTTTTGAGGTTTAAACATGCCGCAAAGCAACACCAAAAGCTTCCATTTACACCGGCTCTAAAAGGGAATGGATAGATGCAATTATGTAACCGAAAGTAGAATGCTGTTCGCTTGACCTGTCCTGTCGCGTACACACCGTGCATGCACGCCATAAGCTTGATGCTTGGCAGCGTCGAATGAATCAAAACCGGGACCGGATTCCGGACCGCGAAGACCGGATCCGCAGATCGATACTCCTCGAAGGAGCGTGCGCTACAATGATGGCCTCTGGCATTCGGTAGGACGTTCAAACGTTGCAAACGAAGGGCGTAAATGGATGGCCTCGGCCTGGCAAATGGCCGGTCCCCAGGCCGGTCCTCCGTCCCATCTCAACCCCGGTAAGGCGTGAACAGAGAAAAAAGGGTCTTCAGGAGGGAGGGGGATTGCCTTTTTTTTTTCATTGTGCTAAACTAATTGAGCAAATGATTCCCGGCTTATCTGGAGCCTCTGAAGCCTCCGATTTCTTTGCCAATCTCTCTACGCAAAAGTTTTCCTCTTTTTTTCTGGTTTGGTGCTTTGGCCCCCCTATTTTTTTATTGGCCAACTCGCAACGCCAGTAACTGCCTTCGAGGAGAAGAGTGACTTTCGAAGCCAGTGAAAGCCTCACTCGCTGTTCGCTTCGGGAGCCACATTTTATGCTTCCTTCCTTCGGGAAGGAGTCCACGGTTTTTCAGGCTCTGGACTAGCTCCCGAACAAACAGACTCCTTGTGGTGGAATGTGAGGAATGCTGGCGGCATTTGTGTGCACGCGTGTGTGTGTGTGTGTGTGTGTCGAATGGTCTGTGACGTCATTCGAGGTATGGGCAAAAGCACCAATCAGCGACTGCTATCAGCGAACAGGACATGCGCAGCATGACACTCCTCTTGCCGTTCCCTGTGGACCAAAGCGAAAAGGACCTAATATCGAGGAGTTGTCGAACGACGCATACACATACACACCCTAGTAGAGTGGAGCATCCGTAGTAGTAGCAAGGATATCGGGTCGATCGGACGAGGAGCTCTCTTAACTTCTCTCTCTCTCTCTCTTTTCGTTCAGTAGTGTGTGCAGGCGCCCGTGCGCGTATGTGTGTGTGAGCAGTGGTGAGTTTCTTCGGTTTCGTGGAAAGCGTATCCCCGAATCCGGTTTTTGGAGGTTCCGCAGCGCCAGAACGTGCGACACTCGGCTAGAATGTACTAACGTTCGCTGCGGACCAGATCGAACCGCGGTGGTGGTCAGTTTCAGTTTCACGCCATTTCTTTTCCTCTTTCTTCTCCTCTTTCTTTTCCTTCCTCTTCTTCTTCTTCGTAGTGTCCTTTCCCTTCCCTTCAGGGCAGCTGACATGCTACAGCAGGTTTCGGTTCCGTTCTCGAAACGTTTGCTGAGCTTGCCAGCTCCAGCCATCCGTTCCTCCGGTGCCGTTCACGATTCCGTGATTTTCCGTGCAAAGTAGTGACAGTGAACTCACCAGAAGCGTGTAGCGCTCGTTTGTCTTCGATTTCCTTTGATCGATTTCCGTTTTCCTTAAACTCGCCAACTTTGTTTTGGAACAATTAATCCAAATAATCGATAGACGACTTTTGGCTGGAAATATTAATTTCAAGTTTCATGTTCCCCGCTCCAGGCTAACGTGTGTTTGTGTGTGCGTGCGTGCGTGCGTGCGTGCGTGAGTGAGCGCGTGTGGTTGGGGTGCTTCCCTCGCCAGTGTGGGAGGGAGGTGTATCCGAGTGAGTGAGTAGGCGAATCCAGGCTCCAGGGAAAAAATCGGGTTCCCCCGATTTTCCAAGCACTAAAAGGCAAAGCAACGGAAAGGAAAGGAAAGGACTCCTCGGTGTTTGGCCTGTGGTTTTCAACAACATCAACTCCAACCAGCACACATACACACACACATACACCCTCCCCCCCGGGCCGGTAGAGAGAGAGAGAGGAAAGGGCGAGGGTACAGGTCGGCGGCAAAGTGTCCCGAGGTGATCGGTGGCGGCGAAGGTGCTCCCAGTGTCCAACGGTGTGTGCGTGTGTCGATCGATTCGATTCGATTGATCGCGAGTGTCACATCGTCGAGTGCAAGCAAATCCGAGCACCGCAAAAGCTAAACGTTCGTGACCGTGGCGGCATCCGGCGACAGTACCAGTAGCGGGAACCAGAGCGGCGGCGGCGGCGGCGGCGGTAGCAGCGGTACGGGTGAATCGAACGCGCTGCTCTCCAAGCTCGGCAGCTCGCTGTTCGGGGCCACCGGTTCGCCCCAGAAGGTGGTCACCAACATCCGTGGATTCCTCTCGAACCGGCTGACCAGCGTGTCGATACCGGATACAGGTAGGCACACGGGGATGTGGAGAGAGGCAGGGCATCAACACCAGACACACATCCGCCAACTCTTCCCCTTTTCAACCCCAATTCCGAGCCCGAATCGAACAGTTTCCGATGTTTTCGCTAAAAAAAAAGCCAGAAAAAAAGAAAAATTATTCCGGAACTAGTTTCCCCTCCCCTTCCTCTTATCCCACCGTGAGATAGCGTGTCCAGCGTCCAGCTCCCCCTTTCCGAAACCCACCCTTAGAACGATAGTTTGTTAGTTCGTTCGTTCGTTCGTTCGCTTCAGTTCGTTTGTCTTCTGTTCTGGTTCCGTTTCTTCGGTTTCTGTACTTGCCTGCCACCGGCACCCACCGCAGTGTCTGATGACGACCACAAACGGTCGATTATAGGTGGAGTAGGACGGGAGGCCGCGACGCGCGCGCGCTCCTGCCTTGAAACAATTACGTAATTAGATTGAGGTTCTACCTTCCCCGGTACTTCTGGCGGTGGGGCGAAGGAGCTCATACTTTCTTGGATGGGCCTTTGACAAATTATAGCAGGAACTAGCGGGGTTGGGAGGGCTGTAGAGGTAGCAGCAAGATTTCTTAATGCCCTAATCAAATTGTTTCTCCCTCACGTTCGGTTGATGGGCGTCTTCCTCTTTCCATCGATGGTGGTTCGTTGTGGCGAAAGAAAACGTTCTTAATGCTATTAGGACGATCAAAAGCGGCCCTCTACTTGGCTGGCTAGAAGCTCCCAGTAGTGTCTGTAATGAAGGAATGAAGTGAATGAATAAGTTAATCGAATCTGAACGCTCAGTCAGCTCAGTGTATTGTAATCGGTGGCCACAGTTGGTGGTAATACTTACTCGTCGATAAAACCATCCGTGAATTTGGTTCAACGCGAGCACCGCGTTGAAACACAATCAGTCTATCTATTAACAAAATGGCGGCGGCGGCGAAGAAAATATTTCTCCTGTTTCTCCTCCACCACCACCAACAACCCCAACGAACGTTAACGCAAACACGGTAACGGTGAGTCTACCAGCTGAAAGCTCGTCATTCTCATTCTCGCTCGGAAAGCTCTCCACTCGCACCTGTAGTAGTTCGGTTCCGAGGGGCACGTTTGTGCACGAAATGCGCTGTTCTTAATGGCGGGGAGTAACCGAAAGTTCGCTGTGGAAAGAGCCTTCCGAGCGTTGAGCGCGGAGCGAGAGAGAGAGAGCCCAAAAAAGGGAGCTGTCAGTGTAGTAGTAATCCAGGATACCATCAAGGGACAGGTGACTAAGTGTGTGTGTGTTGGTACAGGTGTGTTTCCGTCCGATTCGGCAACCCCCCAATTCACCACATTCAAGGAGAAAAGGAGGCCATTTCCATCTCTTTCTCTGGAAATCCATGGAAAACAATCCACAACGTATGTGTGAAACCGTCGACCAAAGTGGTGTGACAATTCTGAGGGAAAACATTTTTCCAACAAGAGGATGAATATAGCAAATCCCGTACAAAACCATGACTCGTGCGGATACTACTCGTGCTCTTCCCCGCTCTCTCTGTCTCTCTATCTCTGTCCTACCGGCGCTAGTCCACCTTATATAACGTTGTAATCCTTGTAGCATAAACGGCGGCGGCCAAGCACGTACACCAGCGTGAGCATGCTCCCATGCTGCTTATGGCAGGCAACCGCAAAAATAGTAGACGGCACGAAATGGGGACAATTAGAATCCAATTTTAGCCATCGATCGGTTCATCGATCGATCGCATTCCAGAACCGAACACGAGGTGCGTTTGTGGTTAGGAAGGTGAATTGTTGTGGAACATTTTTTATGGCGATGGCGTTTGACATGCAATTAATAAAAAGAGGTTTCTTTTAGTAACGTTAAAAAAACGTTGATTGATTTCTACTTAATTTTAGTGAACCTTTGCTTTACTCCTGCAATAAACAGTCTCCTATTTTGCTTTGAACTTCCGACGTTTATGCTTCAACTGAAATCATACTTAAAATGTAAGTTAATAAACCATTTATGTTTTTTTGGATGAAAAAGTTACTCAAAACAAAAGTTTATATCCCCCTTATTTTGCACATTATTGTTAAAAACAAAGTCCAATGGTGCGGCACCATAGAATGATTTTGGCCCAACAAAAGGGAAAACACGATAAGACGCGCGTAATGCCAAATGAATCCTGTTCTCCAAAAATACGTCCTATCAGTGCTGGTTCCCACCACCCCCGGCGTGCCGACGAACTGCGCACAAACCACGACACCGCGGCACTCCTTAAGCCGCAACCGTGGTGACCGTGAG
Source organism: Anopheles darlingi (assembly GCF_943734745.1). Taxonomy (NCBI): domain Eukaryota; kingdom Metazoa; phylum Arthropoda; class Insecta; order Diptera; family Culicidae; genus Anopheles; species Anopheles darlingi. Next base: position 34,081,836 of record NC_064874.1, on the reverse strand, counting down.
GTGTGTAAAGTGTGGCAAACAACGTGCTGCAAACGAATACTCTCTCTCTCTCTATCGCCGTCACCGTAAAAAGCGGGAGGGGAGCTTATAGCGCGTGTTGCTCGTTTTGCTCCGTTTTTCGTCCCCCTGTGTCGCTTTCCCTTTTTCTGTCACCCTCTCTCTGTCGCTCTGCCAGAGACAATGATTAGGGCCCAATCGTCCTCGCCCCCCTCCTGGAGTTGGCCTTTAGCCAGGCTTGACATCATCCACCCATTCGACGCTTTAGCGAAGTTGTTATTTTAAATCCCCATTCCCCGGGGCTCGGGAGAACAAGATATCTTCCGGCTTTCTGCTTCTGGTGTCAGAAGCGGTTACACTCGGGGACCCTTTTTGCCCAAGACAATGCCCAAAGACGATGACGATGGCGGCAACGGCGGTGGAGTTGCCGGAACAGGAACGATATTTCATCATTATAATTCCTTCTATTATACTTTGTTTTGACATCACAATTCGTCCTGCGTTTATCACGCCACTCGCTCTCGCCTCGCCCATTTGCCGACATCTCGGTGCTTCTCCCCTCGATTGCCTCGGTTCGGAAATCATCCGCTTCCTTCCAGATACCGACCGACGTCGGGTTTCGGTTCGAGTTTCCCGGGGTATTATTATGATTGCATCAAACGCAGGATCCCGGCCGGTTGGCTGACTGGCCGACCGGCCTTATCTAAACAACTGGGGATGTTTTACAACGTTTGCTCAACTGCTTCCTGCCCGGTATACAGACCGACCAACACACACCAAGGGTTTCGTGAATGTGTATTGTTGGTGTTGTGGCCGAACCGTGGAAACCGTACCAGATGGCCGGATCCGAGATGGGGAGATATATACTACCATCGATACCAGAAGCCCATCAGCATGGTCAGGAGGATACTAGAGGCACACACACACACACACGTGCACGCGTTATGATGTAGGCGTTGTAGTGGGTGGTGAGCAAATGCAATAAAAATCATAATTTCATCCAGCACCAAACGGCAATTCAGCGACACGATGACCTGCGCGAACGATGATGGACACACCGTTGATGCAGGGTGTTAATGGAGGTCTTCCCATCGGAGGGATGGGCAAAAAAGGTGGAGATGGTTGGAAAACCAATACGTTTTTTTTTTGCGTAAAATTTCCACACTCCAGGGAGCGCATTGCTTTATCCCGACATTCGACGGAAAACTTTTGCCGAGGCTGCTGTTGCGCGGAGGCAAATGAAGGTAAATGAAGTGATTGTGCGGAGCTGCTATTGCTGGTACTGCTGCTGCTGGTGGTTGTGGTACGAGATGCTCATCAGCTATACACTAGAGACCAACGCCAGAGCAACGATAACACGGTTTACGCATTTGCTGCGTCCGCTAAAAGTTGTCCATTAGTTGGTCTATGGTTCGCTGATCCACCGGCCGCTGCTGGAGGGAGGATTAAGCTGAAAGCACTTTCAGCTTGGTGGAAATTTATAAAATGGTGTGTGTGTTTCAGTTGAGCAGAATTTTCATTTATGAAATGGAGTAATAACGATATAGATCGTTCGTCGAAGATCCATTAGGTTTCATTACATTTTGCATTAACGTTTCGTTTTTCTGGTACAATCTGGCATATTGTACCATATATTATTTCAATAAATTTTGTTCAGAAAAGCTACAAATTTGGTAAATATTATGATGACTTTCTGTTAACCTTACAAATGGCTTATTGAAGAAAAGAAAAGCAGCTCTACAATAATGTCATTTGTATGTCTTACTCACATTGAGCGAAACTCACGATCCAAATCATGTTAGATCAATAGGACAGAGCAGTTCGTTCCAAGCTTGTTCATATGATTAGAACAGGGACGAAAAGGAGATCGAACATTCGAGCAGCGAAATCCCATCTCCCGAATCGTAATCCCATTTTCGGAAGAAAAAAAACGCCATTTTCCGATACGTTTGCTCCGCCAATAGGATATCGTTCAAGTAGATTAGCGGTTATCCCCATATACGTCTATACGTCCACGGGCACGGCACATTAGCATTGGAAAATCATATTTAAATTCGATGACTAACCGGCACCGAAGCCGAAGTGCCAAGGTTTGAGATTGAGGCTTGAGATTGACAATCTCGCTGCTGCACCCCCGTGTCGAGTCAAAGCTCATTGCCGGGCCACCGGGCAGGTACAGGTACTGGGAGCACAGCGACCGTGGAAAATGGTTCTGTTGGAAATTAGAATCACACCCTTCGTGTTTCGTGCCAGTTGTTTGTGTTCCGGGCACCCATTTCCGGGCCAACTTCTCCTTCTCCTCCTCCTCGACATTCGCTCGGCATACTAGTCGTGGTGGTGGCCATGGTGTTGATGGTCCAGACAACGACTACCACCATCCTGGACGTCATCGTCATCGTCAGTCACAATTGCAGATGGAAATTGTATTACAATTTTATACATTCCGGGTCTGCACTTGAATTGGAAAACGTACCCCCGGGGGGATTAGGTACGAACGAGGGTGCAAGACGCTTGGCTAGGGATAGGTAATGGGAAATAGAATGAGAAAGAAGAGAAGAGAGAGAGAAGGATAGCATGGTAACAGCAAAGCAACAAACCTGTGGCCTCCCCCCGGGCCAACGAAAATGCTGCTCCGTGCAAACGAGGGTTGAATTTTCCCTCCATGGAAGGAAAACTCCATGAACAGGCCTCACCTCGCCCTCGGCTAGAGTTGCCGATGTTGCGTCCTACGAGCCCCGTATTTACCTTATGTTTTGCTCATAAAATATTCACACGAATGTTGTTAAATAATTCACAACCATAACTTGCAACCCTCCGTCAGTCACTCCGTCAGTCAGTCGTCCGTTGGTTTCCACGCGTCTTCGCGTCTAGGAGGGTGGAAACAACCCCCGCAGAGGCCAGGCAGAGAGATAGCCTTAGCTCACCTTAGCACAGTTTGCTCGAAGGGTCGCAAACCGGAGATGGAGTTTTCACCGTTTCGCCATTTTCCCGAAAAGCGAAAAACATTTTTACGCGGGACGAAACTCTCGTTTGTTCGCTCGTTTGCCCGTCGAGAGATTGGAATCGATTTTCCTCACCAAACGAGGCCAGGCCCGGCCCGAAAAACATCGCATGATATCGCGGTTTGCAGCATGATGCCGCGGGAAAGAAAACTCTCGCGAAACTCTCGCGAAGCTCCAATCTAAAGTTTTCGTCAGGTGGAGTCGAACGGAGAAAAGGGGTAGAAAGACAAGGATGAAGAGCACACCAGAGAAGCCACAATGAGAGGTGTGTATGCGGGGTTTTGGCAAACTTGGCTTCGTTTGTTTGTTTGTTTGTGTGGAGTCGGTTTCTTATCCAAACGTCCCCCCTCCCAAAAGGCGAAAGTTACGCACAACAATCGGAAGTTTCGTCGGACTTCTATCTGTCCGGGGAGCTTCTGTCCGGGAACCTTATGCCAGGAAACATTAAGGAGGTTGTGAGCCTGATGTTCGGTGATCCGGAAAATCTAGGAAATGTGTGGATGACATTCATTGGCCCGGTAGTTTTCCTAGGACACGGTTTTCCTGTACGCCTACGTACAAGCGTTCTCGGACGGGTGTTGTATTATGACGCAAATATCTTGGCCGCCGCTCGCCGCTATTTGTGCTGCGCTTCACATAATGCCACACTCGTGGTCGTCGCCATCACCACAACTAATGACGTGTGGTGGCGGTCCGGTGCAACGAAGTAGTCGTTCCGATTGTTCCGTATTGTTTCAGCAGTTCCCAAGTGCCCATTAAGAGGTTGGGTGGTCGCATGAGTGGTCGAGAATAATCGATGGAGAGAGAGAGAGAGAGAGAGAGAGAGAGAGAGAGAGAGAGAGAGAGAGAGAGAGAGAAAACAACGTCCTGGCGGTCGTATGGACCCCACCGTTAGACTGAAGTGGTCTCTAAGAACGGTACAAAACCGTTCTCGCAGGACGAATAGCTTGCTCCGTAATGACGCTGCAACACGCAATCTAGAATGTGCGGCGCTTGAACTGCGTCCTGGGCCCACACACACACACCGTCTTTTTCCCCGAGGAGGTATAGGAAGGACACGGGAGGAAAGAAAAAAAAAGCGCCGGCTATAACCATGCAATGAGTCGTCTCGACGTAATGCTTGCGTGGCGTTTCGTAGATTTTCACTATTTATACGTCCACATTGCCCGAAGCGAACCGAGTCACGCATCGTCACCGTGGTCGGTGTTGTACCTGGTCCCAAGAAAAAGGCGGAGGCGGTTTTGATGTTGCAGGAACACGAGGGAACAGCAGAGGGAGATTTATGGAGGTCATTTCAACGTAGTTGGTTGTGTTGGTGGGAGCTGCTCATGCAATTTCTTGCAAGGTGGTGGCTAGAACGTTGGTCTCCTCCTCCCGAAAGTACATAAAAATGTTTGAAGGAAAGCAAAAAATCGATCAACTCAAGCTCCTTGAGGAATAGTATCTCTCAACGTTTTGTAGTTTCATGTCACTTGTCCAATTTTTTTTTGTATCCAATACGGAAAACCAATTTACAGGATGTTCAAGATATAGCTTGGCGAATTCTCTGCTATTAAGAACCAGAAAACACCTGAATCATCAACTAATATTAGCTCAAAAGCACAATATCAGGTACTCAAGTCACTGTAAAACGTTGTTCTTATCTCATCTCATGAAGACCTTAGTGTTTTGCCTCACTATTTTCATTATGTTGCAGCAATAGCTGTAGTAGACAGTAATGTCTATTCTATTCTTCTTTTAATTTCAAAAATTCACCCTGTTAAAGGTAAATGAAAGTATGAAAGAAGTATTTTAAAGAAAAAGGTCCCTAGTATAAAGAAGCTACCGAAGTTGAACGTATGAATCCACCGGAATAAATGCGTAACGATAATATTGAACCAGAGCACCACCCCATTTTCATCCCTTTCGGCTGCAACTTTGCAAGCAGCAGAAGCAGCACACCCTCCCATAGACAAACCTCTCTTGCACAAATACCTCAACCCACCCTGACTCACCATCCTCCAGGTTTACCCGGCCAGGTTTCCAACACTTTCCAACGAGCTCATTATCCTAATTGGGTCCGGACGCTTTTCCAGAAGCGGAACTGGTATCGATCGATACGCGATGGCTAGGTATGGCCGTGCTCATGACCGTGACCAGGTCGGTACGATGACGCACGGTTACGGATGGAGCTAAAAATGCGCGTATCGCGGCCCTTCACACAGGAAAACGTGCATCTAAAAGCGAAAGAACCGCGGTACCGCTGTGAGACACAGTGTCAAGTGTACCGAGGGTCACGCAGTTGTCGCGTTTCCCCCAAAAAGCAATACCTACCGTCCGATGTACAATTGGATTAAAGACAAGGCGGAAGGCTGGCAGGTAGCTGCTGCCCTGTGTGTCACAGAACCGTGCGTGTGCCGGCCGCCGTACACCCGGTTTAATTCTGAACAAATATTTTCACTAGAATTACTCCACTCGAGACTGGTGGTCTGGTTGGCTTGGTTTGGTTCGGGCTGCTGCTGCTGCTGCTGATGCTCCCGGTCGTCATCAGGTTTGTTTGTCGTTGACGGTCGTAGGGATGTAATGGCGACGATGGTTTGCGGAGCGGAGTGTAAATCCCCTCGAGAGAATCGGAGGAAACCGTGCGCACCATGAAGCACTTTCAAGGACCATCCTCTTCACCACGAACACGAACGCACGGCAGAAGTGCGTCAGAGATCAAAGAGTCGTGTCTTCCCTCTCGCTTGAGGGGGTCTGACGATGGGTTTTTGGAAGGGGAAGGATGAAGGCTTGCCGCCTCCCAACCCATCTCATCTCATCCTTGAAGCCATTCCCCGAGAGAGGGAGGCCTGATGAATGGCTGTTCGGCTTCGGCTTTCCGTCTCCGTACTTGAGGATTACAAAATAATGAAAAGAGGCTGGAACAAGCCGGTTTGAAATTGAACTATTGAACTGAACCTGAGCAGGGAATTGCTGCTCATTTCGAGTGCAGGTGGTTCCGGTTACTACAATACGTCTCCGCGTAAGGGGTTTTTCCCGGGGGCCCAGCTAGTCCTAGTTCTATCGGTCGACCAACGGAGTCCTGTCGCTCCAGAAGTGGTGGATTACGAAAGGTGCCTATAATTCGCCACTTGTATCAATCGCTCTCCTCCGCACTGGTCGCCGCTGATGGCGATTCCCGGGGTTTTAAAGACTGTTCCTGTTCCGTTTTGTTGTTGGTTGCTATACGTGAACACGGAGTGAAACCTTACATCGGTTGCCAAGCCGATTAAGGGATGTGCGGTAAAAGTGTCCCAATCACGCATCCGCCCAGGATGCGTTGGCTTCGGCTTAGCAGCGACCACAACGGACTTTCATACGGTACGGACTGATTACATTAGTGTGCTGGATGTTTCCAATTAATCACTCCGCTCCGCTCTCCGCACCACCTGATCGGATCTGATTAGAGAAAAATGGTCAAATGAAAGTAAGCGAATCGGGTACTAACCGCAAGCAGGGGAGACTTACACATGGTACGTCCACCAGAAAACGCGTGTTGTAATCCCGACGTCGTCACACACACACACACAGCATGTGTCCAGATGACTTTCAGTCCAAGGCAAGAAGACTAATTCGTCTTTCGATATCGATCAACGAATCCTCGCTCCACGTGCACTGCACTGCGGCCTACGCGCCCAGTTTCGATCGGAATCGGAAGCCTGAAACGGGATAAGCGAAAGAAAATGTGTTAGCACCAACCGAGATGAACCAACCCAGGGCGAGGTATGTTGCCACTGATGGAGTTACAACAAAACAAACGATTTAATGAGCAGGAATCCAAGCATCCGACAGGGGTTCCGTGCGCTTGGAGGGTGCCCGATGGACCATCCAATAAAGTCATGACCAACGCAGAAGAAGCAGCAGCCACCCTCGTTGATGAAGATAGCAGCGCGAACCTCTCCCTTTGCACAAGCGTTGCAAACGAGCGGCGAGCAACCTTCGCCCTCTAATGGAGACGAGTTCCGACCACCAGGCCAGAAGGTTCATCCTGGAACGGCGTACGTACGGGTTTATTATTAGTTCCGATTGGTGGATGGTATGAATAAAACATTCCACCCTTCGAGCGCATCTCGGAGTGCTGCGGAGTGGAACACAAGGCAAGGCAGAACTGCTGGGCACCAATTCCGGGCGACACCTCGAAGTGATGCCAAGAATTTGACCCAGATTGATTATCAGAAATGATTCAGCAGAAGCCGGAGCCGAAGCCGGTGCCTCCAAACGGTCCATGAATCATGCAGCAGCATCCCGAAGCACCCCTCAAAGATAGTTCTTTTGGGAATGAAATGTTTGCGAAAAATTATTTGCATTCCCCGGGGGGGGGGAGGGGAACGGCTGCATTCCCTTGAGTGCACACGTCGGCGTGACAAGCTTTGCTTTTTAATGTCGCCTCCCTTCTTCTTCCTTCTTCTTCTTCCGA
>NC_064874.1:34039402-34069402 GCF_943734745.1 Anopheles darlingi | reverse complement strand
ACGATACATATCAGAGCCCAGTGCTCGCCTGAATTTACCAAAAAGTGATATTATATAGTGGAAGAGTTATACATATATGCTATGAACGCTATATACATACATATATACATATATACATACATCAACATAGATATACTCTCCTCCTGTAGGCTTAAGTAAACGGACCGGCGTCAGGCGTCGGTCCACCACCAGACAGATATCATTATCTGCATCAACAGCATCCCGTATCCCTGTAGCCGTACTGCACCCTCTGTAGAAATGATTAGTGCGCTCCACTTTTGCTGTCTTGTCTAGACACACGCACTGGTATCCGTTCTCATTGTACATTCCGTTTAAGCAACCCACTACGCCCCGGGAATAGGCTGGCATCATCGTCAGCATCCGGGCCATATCTCTCATGGAATCAATTAAACTAGTTTAAAGCGGCATCCCGGCCCGGGGCGAATGATGCACAAAACTCCCGAGGATATTAGTGCACATCATTTGCTTCGGACCTGCAGGTCCAGTAAACGGAATTTGCGGAAACTTTCGATGAATCCGTTCACCTCCTACCAGCAAATAGCAGTGGAGGTGTTGCCGCGGACAGTTGGCCCTTAAGGTGTACTTAAGTATTTATCTGTCCATCTTACAAACTGTCCTTCCGCTACTTCTAACCATTTCGATGTATCATACACAAATGAAGTGAAGGGAAAAGGTTCAAAAGGGAGACGTAAGGACGCATCCTTACACGGAATGCACGGCTGCATCTGCGGCTGCAAACCGAAACGCAATTACATCTCTGTACATCACAAACCATATCAGTAGAGACGAGCAATTTTCCGTTGATCAGTCAGTTACATTCAATTATACAGAGCAATAACAACCACTTCGGTAGAACTGTGCACGGTCCCAGGCCAGGTAGGGCCACTTCAAACCTATCAGCAACACCTACCATATCAAGCATCATGCACCCTGATTTTCTTCGCGAAATTAGCGAAAGCTCGCCAGAAGGCACCTAGACACGTCTCTCTGAGTTGTTGTTTGGTTTCAATCGAGGCCACGTTACGCACTGTTGCTGCGGCAGCTTTGCGCGGCAATTGCACCGCATTTGGGCCGAGAATAGCGGAACGCTGATTCGCAATTTTGTACATACTACTGCCGGGATTGATGGCTGTGGCGAATGTTCGCACAACAGCAAAACGGAATCAACCCGGGACTCACACTAATCAACACAATTAATGCTAGTTTTTTAAGTACATATCTACATGGCGGCTCGCAAACGGAGCGCACGTTGCGAGTCGACTCGCATGGTCGCATATTAATCACAATTTAGACTCATTACTGTGCATTGCGAAACGGGCGCGGAGCTTGGAACACTTGGAAAGGTGTCCGCGGTCGCGTCGACGGTCGGAAAATGGTTCACTCCTGTTCTTCTTCTACCGCTCCACACTACTACACCACCCCGCACGGGGTCGTTTGCTTCCTGTTTCTGTACAATATATGTTGTATAACGCACAAAACACGCGGGCACTGACCGCTCGCTATCTCTCTAGACCCGCTACTCTGGCGCTTTAACTAACGTCGCCCAATTGCCGATGAGCTCCTCGTCCTTTGGATCGCAGACTCCACGTAAGCTACATACCGTCGTGTCTCGATCGAAACATTTGCAACAACGAAAAAGTGGACACTGCTCATCATGGAAGGCAATATCGCGCGCATTAGATAGATGGAAATTGAAAATTTTAATCCCCCCCCTCGTGTTATAGCCGTGTTGCAGTGTGAGTGGTCTGAGCTCACGGTAGACATCCACCGCGGTCAAAAGCAATAAGTACATCCAAATAAGCGTGCGCGAGGCTAGACGCAGAGAGAGAGGGCCCGAGGTATAGTTGGCCCGAGAGGGAGGTGATTGCGTGACACATATTCCTGTTGACTCGTACGCCTGCAATCATTATCATTGCCCATCATTCAATCATCTAATCCCCGATCTAAACTGTGCCTAGATGTTAATCAAGCTGTAAACAAAACGATGTATGCTAACTTGGGGAGTTCATGTTACGTTACGGTATCCATCTAGCGCGATTGCGCTTCGGCGAAGGAGAACCACCACTCTTTCCATGCATCCTAAAACATTCCCACCATTCAGCATAGAAGGTGGGGCAGTAGAACGCAACATAAAGATGAGAGAAGGAACCTATTCCGGATGCCCTGGATGGAAAAGGACACTCTCCAGGTGACGCGAAGATGTGTTGTTGAATGTATGATTGTACGTATGCGTGTGTGTGTGTGTGTGTGTGTACGGATGTATGTGTCTGTGAGTGAATGTTATCAGCATGTAAATGAAATGGCGGGAAATGGCCGAGGCAGGCAGAGCAAGTGGGTCTAACACCGATCGTTCAGCGATCAGCGGAACAGTGGAAAGTATTAAAAATACAACTAGCATTAATTAAAATCGGTGCAAACAACCGAGAGGGTAAAACGTAGGCAGCAAAAACACAAATCGAACAAACCCCTTCGACCACTCCCGGGCATTGAAGGTGTAGTTTGTAGCGGTGTGTATCCCAAATACCCAACAAAACAAAAATCGACACTTGTTAGTACGCAAAGTTCTAGTTAAATATGTCACATAAGTAAAGACTTCACGAATCACGTTTAACCTTCTCTCTAGAGTATTATTCCCTTTGTGGCACGCACGGGCGCGGCCGTGGCGCGGCTTGTTCGAGCAATGAAACACTTCATTTGCTGCCTTCGCCTTTGATTGCCGTCTGTTGTTGCGTTATATTATGTTGGCAATGCTTTAAAGTAGAGTAAGTGCAGGTGTCATTACGAAACGATCAGTATTGTTTAAAGAGCCGATTTGTTACCCTGGCGTTGTGGTTTTAATTTCGGTCAAAACGGCAAACCATTGTGTTTACGCTCCAGTTTTGCGCAATAACTTTCATAACCAATCACTATATTTAGATCCTCTATTTATTACTCTCCTCCCATCCCCTAAAGCGATTGCTGTACATACTATGTTGTTGGAGTTCTGGCGAGGAATACTATATTACTTCAAATCGTTAAACAATAGAACGACTTCGCTAATCTGTATGTATTCAAGGCGAACCCCTCAAAAACCTTTGCCGGGTGCCGGGCCACGTGTAATAACCTACTGTCTGGGGCTGGTTCGCTCAATCGGTCAGCCAGCCAGCCAGCCAGCCAGATCCACAGAACCGTTTGACTGATGATCCATTACAAAGTGAACGAAAATATCGATGTAGTTTAGCGATAATGTACTGTAAGGCTCCTTCTTCTTCACACACACACACACACACACACTATGCCCTCCTCTTATCGTGACATTCTTTATTAGCATCGTTCAGTCGGTGATCAAGAATCGGCAATGGCTCGCTCGCTGCGTAGGCTGATCATTGCATTGATCCTCTATATGCCAGCAGCAGCAGCAGCAGCCAGGCAAGCTGGTGCATTTCGTTTGCTATCGTATAGTGGCATCGTTTGACAAGTATATCAATAAAATGTATAATCACAACACATTGGCAACAATCAGTTGCAATCAGCCCGGTGAGGGCCCGGGAATATGCTTGGCTGTTCGTTACGTTCGCGCATTCGTTCCCCTCAGCTAGTGTTAGCTAGTTAGGCAGACGTGTGAGCGACAAATAGTCGCTGCACCTCTAACCTCTGTCTCTCTCTCTCTATATCCCTACAAACGCATAGCCAGAGAGCCGCGAGTAAATAAAAAAGGTAAACGCAGAGGCAAACACATTCAGTATAAGCCGTTGAGTAAGAGTAGGGACACGCACGTACACGTATCGACCCACCCATTCGCTCGCTCCCAATTTTAGCAATTATTGATGATAAGCCGATGACCGATAAGGCCGACGGTGGAGTAAGGCAGGATGTCGCCTAACCCCTGCTACACACACCCACACCGGAACCAGCGCAAGGGGTGGGGGCCAGATTCAATGAAATATACAAATATTAATTATACACCATTACCGAAAAGGAATCGAGATATCGACGGACGGAAGGGCATAGAGGAGAGAAGAATGAAAGTTGAAAATATTCAACAAAAAAAAAAAAGAAACAAACCCGAGAACTTACATAGGAGGTATGAAATGTTTAAATGCTAAACAAAAGTTAAACATAATTAAAATCATCAAGCAGCCCCGATATAGACCACTCTCTTTAACGAAAGCAACAGCCAACAGGAAATCCTTGAAACATCAAAACAAAACAAAACTACTTACACTACCCTCCCGCTTCCTTCCTGCTACCGATACTCTCCGTGTACGCCATCGGTACGCTGGAACCGTTTCCGGCCGGACCGGTACGCAAAGCACTTCGAAACTTTAAACCAAACTGCCTTTTCGGTGAGGTAATACCAACACGGTTTACGGTTCCACGAAAATTCGATGGAAGAACCAGGAAACACGAAAGGATCCAAGAGGCTACAGGGGTGTGGAGGGGCAAGTTAGATTACTACTAGTACACACACACACATACACCCACTCTTCTATGGGGTAAAACACGGTGATGGTGCACCTTCTATTAAAAAAAAGGGGAAACAATAGCAGTTGCACAGCTAAACCAAAAGCATATCAATGAAATCCGTCTTGTCAGGCGGGAAAGTGAGCGGAACACCCGCAAACCGGACACAAACAGACATATCCAGCATTCTTAGTGAGCGATTAGTGACTACCAAAAGCTAAACAACAAACATATTAAGAAATGACGAACAACAAATAAGAGTAAAACAAAAATCGCTGAGATCCTTCTATTGATAATAGTTGTATTTAATGGTTGAAACGATTTAAACACACACAAAGCAAAAGAAAAAAAAACAAAAAACCACAAAGCAAAGGCAAAGGTTTGGCAGAATGAAAGAGGCAAACGAATGAAGATAGAAAAAACAGTGGAACATCTGGAGCAAGCGGAAGATGGTGCATGAAAAACGTGGTGTAAGATGGCGGGAGATGGTTAAGCTCAGCGAGTGAGTGTAGTACTGATGGCTAGCCGTGCGAAAATCATGTAGGTTCAAGAGGGTCAGGCAGAGAGAGAGAGAGAGAGAGAGAGAGAGATAGAGGGCGTCGAAAGAAGTCGAATGGACAATGTAATACGAACGATGGTAATAAACTGAAATAAATATATTTAGTTCAACATGAAAAATATACCCACAACGTCTCCATTACACTACCATTCTATTCTTTGATCTTCCTGAGTTTTTTTTGTTTTAAGATTAATGGCAAGTTGCAAAAATGTCTATAATTTGCCATTAATAACATTTGGTTACTGTTATTTTCTTTACTAAAATGTTTGATAGGATGTTTTACAATGTATTACAATGAACATTAGACACTATCTGACATTTCCATTGTCTGCAAGGGGTAATTAGTGTACACCAACCACTACAACAATGTAGACCAACATAGCAAATTCCTGTCGGATTCATCTGCAAAAGACAAACATAATGTCCTAAACAGCATCCCCATCCAGACACAGCGAGCACTTCCTTCGTTTCCCTCCCCCTGTCTTGTATTGTACGTTTCATGTTAATCGATTTCCGTTTCCGTGTGCCAACCCGTTCAGGGGAAAAAAAAAAGGAAACGCCGTACCGGTCCCTCCAGAGAATAGGGAGAAGAGGATTTGTGCAAAATGTCCGAACCATTTGCAGCCCCGTGGATATGAATAAATTAAAAACGTAAACAGCCCAAATCCTGGGGAAAATTCCAGGATTCCGGGCCTAGTTTTTTCGCTCGGGATTCGTACCGCATCCGTTTTTTGCGCTCACCCTGCGGAAGCTGCTAACGGCGTTTCGGCGTCTCGCATCCGAACGTTGAATAAAGATAAATAATTATAAATTGGAGTTTAATTAGAGCCGCTGTCGGTTGGAGGTGGGGTTAGTATTTTTTATGGATGGGGGGAGAGAGAGAGAGAGAGAGAGGGACGGTGAGTTTATCACAGGCCGACACAATTAAGCACCGGTAATTCGGTGTCCTACCAACACACACACGGGGGGAACACCCACCCCATCGGTTGCGGGGAACCGATTGATCATACGACCTCGGTCCGTTTGGCATGGCACCCGTGGCACAATTGGTGGCACGTGGCCATGTTCGGCATGCTATATGGCCTCGAGAGGACGGAACCAATCCGATTGTGCCACGCCATTACCGAAATGATGGAGATATCCTTTGCGGCACACAATAGGCAGGCAGTCCCGGCGTTTTTTTGGTTGGCACGTGCTGCCACCCACCACCCACCCCTAAGCAGCAATCGAGGGGGGGTAGGGAGGACCGAGAGGACTGGAACTGGTGTTGGGCCCCGGAACCGATTCGATCCGTGCGACCGCTGATTATCTGATTGTAATTATGGCACCATACAGAAGTCAAGAGCGGGACCGCAATCGCTAGATGGTGCCGTTACAGATGGCGGTAAGGTTCAGAAGGGTTCCCCCGGTTCCCGAGCAGCAGTTCGAAGAATGCTAGCAAACCCCTTTTTTCGTAACCACTTGATTGGTGGGGTGGGTGTGTGTGAGTGGGCTGTCTGTTATTCTAATGTTAACATGCCTAATGAGCATGCAGCATAGAGCTAGAGGAAGGTCGACCATAAACTTTGGTTTTGAGCAGTTGAAATACATAAATCTTGCGCCTTAACAGATGAGGGAATCTAGGGCTAGAGGTTACTCCTTTCGTACAAATGTCTTTCCTTTCGAACCTTAGCCAAACGGCTGCCAGCTAATCTCTTAAAGTATTCTGCACTACCAACCCCCAACCGTTCTGGTATTCGTTATCCAATCTTCTACAGCTCACACACGCATGTGGTTGGATACATTGACTCTCCGCTAGCTGTTCATCATCGCCATCGCCATCATCATCATCAGCAGCAGCACCAAGCATGGTGCGCCATGCGTTGGACCGGACCGATGTACGAACAAATTGAATTACATTTAACACGGTTCGGTTCTATTAACACCATTAGGAGCAGGTTGTTAGATGCGGTCCCGTGGCTCTTCGGTTGTTGTGGTTCCGAGACCGAGACCTTGTGGTGCTGCTGGTGGTGGTGGTGGTGGTGCGGAGAAGTGGGTGGCCGTTTTTCGCCCGTCCCAGGACTTTCGACGCTAATTGCACCCTGCGTGTCTGGCATGATTTTTAATTGGATATGGTTGATTTTTTATTGGTTTGCGAGGTCAGACTATTTGAAGGCGAAAACACTCGCAATTTGATTTAAACATCCAATCCACCAAGTTAGAGCATACTGGTCGGAATAAATGCTAAACTTTCCAACCGATTCAATAGTGAACACGACAACGTTCAATACGAGAAGAGACTAAGGAGCATCATTAGGCGTTAGTCGCCTAAACCCCTAACTAGAACTTCCTAGATCAAAACCCCGCTCGCGACTCGACCTCAATCGGTAGAAACTCTGACTCGCCTCCAAAAATCGATATTTCACATCCTGTTACACCAGCAGCAACGTGCTGGCTCGTGAAATCGCATTGGCCCATGTTGCCACAACAAGTCGGTCAGTTTCGTCCCACATAAATCCAGGAAAAAGCGACTAAATCGACCGAAATCGTGACGATATCTTTAAGGCAGCAAAACCCGCCTAAACCCCGGAAGTGAAGTCAAATAACGCGTCTCTCAAACGAATCCGGTACCTATTCGGGGCCACCGAACGCAGCACACCGAAAACATGAACGTTGAACATGGACGGTGATAGCGCGAACGGCTGGTACTTTGACGTGAAAGTATGTACACGGAACGTCCTCATGAATAGCTTATCCCTCGGACCCTTCTCGGATCTCGGAACTCGGAGGACCGGCAGCACACAGCATTAGTAACAATATCTTAATTAACTCTAATGGAATTCGTACTACATAACCAGCGAGCCGGAGGGTGAAAAGGTGAATTCTTTTTGCTCCCGGTTCATTTGCCATCCTCCTTCTTCTGTGTCCCCTGACCGCAAACCGTGCCGTACTGACGTGTCTAGGACTTGTTCCTAGGGGTTGTTGTTGGAACAAATTTTACGTTGCATTCCCTTTTTGGTTAAATCGTAAAGCAACCGGAATGAGTAGTTTGGTGTCCGACAACAACTCAAAATTACGATCGTCTGCTGTCTGGTAATAAGCGTTTTCCTCGGCACTCAGGATGGATACAACGGACGCAACAGAAACAAATTAATACGCTTGGTTCGTGGTTCTGTGAGATAGTAAACGCCCTACACAAGGCAGAACCAGAACACGGTTCGCAGGAAGCAAGAATCTACTTTAATCGTGCACTTCCTCCCAGCGGAGTCTTTCTTAGCTTAGCATCAGAACTTGCTTAAAGTCGGAAAAGACGAGTAAATTCGTTTTTAAAGACTTCGACCATCTCCTGAAGCGCCAGGAGTCTCGTCGTTCTCAAGAAAGAATAACTCACTCGGGATGGAAACAACCCAACACCCAAACAACAGCGGCTGGTTGCGAAAACAATAACTACGCCGTTGCCAGCCAGCGGTACTCCGTTGTTCATTCCTGGGCGGTTCACAGTTTGCATCACCCTCGGATGGATGCCAAGGATGAAAGTTGAGCAGTTGAGTTTAGTAGGGGACCCAAGGTGGTGTGGCAAGGGCACGGCAGTACCTGTAGGGGCGCCTGAAGGCTGTGGACTGACTGTGGTAGTAATCATACCGTACCACCCGAGGCGCTGGTGGCAACATTGGAACCTGATGCCGCTGTACAGCTCCTTCCAAAACAGACGGCAGCGAAACAGTTTGAGGCTCGTTTAACTGTTACCTTAAGTGTGCCACAGGATACCGTAGCGATGTACAAAAGGCGTCCCCCCGTTGGTGTGCTTTCGACATGAGCAATAATAGTTTTCTTTATAAAGCAAGAATAGAAGTTTAGTATATTTCAGGAAAACTTGTGTAATACAAAATAATACAGTTCTCCTTATCTAACTCACCAAGTCTCTAATACATCTATGGAACTTACTACCAAATATTTCATATTCTGTTGCCAAGCAGGAAAACATGTAAAATACATTAAAATAAACCCATGAAAATATAACAACATAACATGCTTTCTGGTTAATGCCAACCGTGGCAAAGCAGTTACGCAGCTTCCCTTCGCGTAGAGGGTGCACGTCCGAAAGGCTCGAGGGTACAACGGTCTATCAAATTAAGGTATGCCATTTAGCGGCAGGGATGGATTAGGTAGATTGGGGGCCCCAAACTGGTTCCGGTTTCATCGTATCAACGGTATGCGAGACAGGTTGCCAAACACAGTGATTTCATTCGGTACCGGGCCATACACGTGTCCATATACAATTTCAATCGGCACACGACGGAGCGGAAGGCCGCGTTTGCGCGAATAGAACCAGCAGGATACGCTCCCTCATGGACCAAGGACATAGGCCGCGAAGTGAAGCCAACAAATCAACCGTATGTCTGGTGGCTCCTTTAAAAGATCCGCGCTGGATGGTCTATTAATATACGTTTTCATCTAGCGAAAAGTTGAAGCCATATTGAAAAGAATCCTATAGAAAAGTTTAATAGGGAAGCTATTAAGTGATTTGTGGATTGCAAGAATTACAAATCTATACATAACTTTAAGTATAGTACGCCAATTTTACAAATATTTTTATAGATTTTGTATCAGGCACTAATAATACGAAGAAAAGTTACAGTTTATAAAATTTGTTGTTCATCGTGTTGCTCATACGCTAACAACGATCTCATATTGTTATAAATGAAAAATTAGTCCTTAGGATTTAAATTGAAAAAAACCACTCGCCTTGGACACCATCTTTATACGCCGAATGGAACGATCGATCGAACTAATTCCCCGTTAGTCTCGATGCAGACCCCGCACTGCAGCTACATATATTCCGAATTCGCTTGCTTTAAATCGAATCCGGTGGTAGAATCTACAGAAAACTCCGTTTCCGATACTCGAAATGTGCGAACCTTTTATGTCCGGATGCGCACAATTGGAGGAACCAGAACCCGTTTCTAGCGCCGAACAAAAGAAGGAATTGACCAATAAAGGCAGTATATCGGATAGCCCCAGGGAGGTTGTAAAGCGAAAAAAGAAAAAGGGAAAAAACAACGCTACAAAAGCAACTGAACTCGATGCCTTCCGGTTCACATCCGGGTTTCCTTTCTTTCAGCTCCAGTGGCTTCCCGTTCTTCACTCGAGCTCGTAATGTCCTTGGGCATATCTGGGGCTTGTGGGTAGAACCGTGCTCCAAAGAAATCACTCAAGTATCATCGAATTCGCTTCTGGCAAAATGGGTCGGGTCGCAGACCCAACCGGACTACCTCCTTGGGATACTTTGGATTAGATTAAAGCTGATAGTACACGTCGAAGCGAAACGCATTGTTCACCGGTAACGACATGTGTGCTGCTCTACAATAGGGCATAGCGTCCTCAGCATCTGACGGCATAACCGACCGTCAGATCACGAGGGTGCAGAATCCTTGGTGGTGGTGAAAAGTTTTCCATTTTCTCGCTGCATTGCACAGGCGTGTGCTTGCAGACGTACGGTTCGAGGGTAACCGTAACGAAGACAGAAAAGGCCCGAACCGGATCAGAACCATTACCATTAGCTGATCGGTGCCAGTTCCAGAGTGGGACCGCCGGAACTCTAGAAGGAAGTAAAATTCAATCACCTTTCAGTTACAGCCTCTTGCGAGAGCGACCACGACTGAAGAGCAACTTTGCTGACACTAAAAATCCCACAACTTTGCCAGTTTGGTCAACCATACTCCAACCAACTATGGACGACAAAGTGGAAGGCATGCCGTTCGCACCAACTTTCAGTAAAAAGGATTGAGTTTCATTACTTACGAGTGTGAGCTCTACTCCGTGCGTCCGTGGTTAATATAAAGGAACTTCTCGTCCTGACTTCGAAAAGTAGCGAACAGGGCTTCCGTACATCTTCATCGATGGCTGGCAACTAGTTAGTCCATCCTGCGGAGATTTCCACTTCTCATAGGTTACTATGTTTATCCTTGATCGCTCAAGGCCCGCTACTGCTTCGCAGAACACTCAACTACTTTAAGAGGGATTATGACCACCGTATCTCCAACAAAAACAAATCTTTCGGAAAGGTTAATTGAAATTGACTGAGAACAATTTTATCCTAATAATAACGTGACATCATTTTGAACTATCTCAAACACTCAATTAATGTTTTACGGTTGGCTCTCGGTCGGATGGATTCCTATCCAAAATACTGGTGTGAAGCGAATTATTTTCCACGAATTCCTTCGACAACCACTTCGCACGACGAGCTAGTATCACCATTGTCATTGGAAACACCTTCAGCGAACAGCGCAGCAGGTGAAAAAAGCAGCTAAAAATAAGTTTATCCTCCCCTCTTCAGCACAGACCAGACATACCCGGTCCCACTCATCCTGGATGCTATTTTTCCCATCCAACGTAAATCCCTCCCGATAGCTCACCCCCTAGGTGTGCGACCTTTACCGACCGCTGAAGGGGAGATCGAAAGATTCATTCATCCGCAGAACACGTCCGCAGAGCGGCAACCATTTCCGGCATCCCGTTTGCAGGGAGGGCCTGCCGCGGCAGGCATAGGACATCACACGCTGTCGACCGCCCGCTATGCGTTTCATAAAGCAAACAATTCTGCGCCACGTCACCTGCAACGATTTCATCCGTCAGTTGGTGGCCCCCAGCGGGATACGTTGCCGCCTGTCCAACAGGGATAGGGAATGGTTTATGTGGTGGCCACGGTGGAACCATAATTCCGAACCGGGGGGGTGGTTATAGCAGAATTTACTGCGAAGCTGCGTCTCGCTCTGTCGGTGGGGTAGACATCAAATATGCTTCATTAAAGTGTGGACCAATGAATCCCGGAGATGAATCGTTTCGTTTTGTTTTAGATTGAATTAGTTATTAAATTCTTGGGGCAGGGATTTAGACAAAATAGTCATTGCTTCAGGAAGAGAACTTCAAAGGGGTATTGCTGTACAACATTAGAACATCTAAAAATCGCAACCACACATCAAATTAGAATCTCTATCTTTATCTGTACCTTTTCATGGCATTTTCGTTGCATCGCCGGTTTCATGTCCATCTACAAAAAAAAAACCCTCATGAACCCACATCACATTCGCCGTCAACTGGCGCTGCTGGTATCCCATTCAAACATCCACGATCAACCGAACTCATCGTCATGCAGGATGGAAAGAATCCATACTTCAGTTGCCGAAGAAATGGCTCTCGACATCGGAGGCAGTGGACGAATTTGGATTCCCCCAGGTGAGCGAATTGGCGAGTGCGAGGTCAAGGCCACGCCATCGGTGACCACCAGACCACCTAGTGCGAGCACCGGCATGCCAAACCGAAACAATATCCCGCAGACGGATCACTAATTCTACCGCAGCCATTGCCTGTTGTTACTTCAAACATCACTCATCGTTTTGACTGGCGTCTGTACTTTTCAGATGCTGCCAAAGGTACCGGTACCGACGGTGGAGCAAACGATGACCGAGTATCTCCGGGTGCTTCAACCGATCGTCACGGCGCAACAGCACGAACGAACCAAGACGATCGTTAAGCAGTTCAGTGCGACCATCGCACCCGCACTGCAGGAGTACCTACTGCAGAAGCGCGAATCCGAGGACAATTGGGCGTACTATTACTGGCTGAATGATATGTACATGGACAATCCGCTCCCGTTACCGATCAACTCGAACCCGGGCATGGTGCTGCCGCCGCGCAAATTCACTACCGTCTACGATCTGGCCCGCTTCGCCGCCCAGCTCATCGATCAGCTGATGGAACACAAGGAAATGCTTGAAAGGTAAGCACGATACGAGCTCTCTGTCTGTCTGCTGTACAACAGCTAGCTACTTGATCAGGCCAGCAATGATGTTGTACAACATACCGCTCGATTTCCAGTGGCGGTCTCAAACAGGAAAGGGCAACATCTCGCGAGAAAGGACAGCCCCTCTGCATGGCCCAGTACTATCGGCTTCTGGGATCTTGCCGACGTCCGGGCAATCCACGTGACAGCCAGTATCTGCCACCGCGTGGTGAACAGAGTGATGCCCATGTCATCGTCAGTTGCCGGAAGCACGTAAGTTATTTGCCGGTCGAAATCGCATTCCTGTGTTCGCTCTGATTGAATGCTTCCTTGTGCCTTTCCCACGCTTCGAACGCCAACAGATGTACTGCCTACCGATCAAGGCAAGAGATCGGGGCCGGTTAACCGAGTATGAACTCACCGCCCAGCTGCTCCACATTCTAAACGAGGCACCCTGTCTACCGGAAACGGAAGCCACTGTTGGGATTCTTACGGCCGATGCACGACCAAAGTGGGCCGCCGATCGGGAGATGCTGCTGCTCGAGGAAACCAATGCACGCAACATCGAACTGATCGAGACAGCGCTGGTGCTGGTCTGCATCGATGAACCGCTCCCGTTGACCTACAATGCGCGTGGTTTCAATGGCTCACCGGCCGGGGCACACTATGCTGGCGGGCGGGACGAGAGCAACATGGCACAAGAGATGATCCACGGTGGTGGTAGCGCTTTCAACAGTGCCAACCGTTGGTTCGATAAAACGATGCAGCTCATCATCTGCAACGATGGCACGTGGGGTCTGTGTTACGAGCATTCACCCTCGGAAGGTATCGCCGTCGTCCAGCTGCTCGAGGGTATCCTTAAGACGATTGATGCAGCACAGGCCAAAGAGGAAGAGCCGGAACAGACGCAACATTCCCATCTGCCACCGCCGGAACGTCTCGAGTGGATCGTGAGACCGGAAATTGCACGTCGCCTTCAGGAGGTAGCGAGAGTCGTGGACAGGTAAGGTGACCGTGGTGAGCCAGGTGAGTTGAAGGTAACATCTTCTACACAACCCTACTACTCTGGTTCCCTCTGGTAGACGTATCGAGGATCTGGACTTTTACGTGTATCGCTACAAACCGTTCGGTAAGAACTTCATCAAAGCCTGTCAGGTCAGCCCGGACGTCTTCATTCAGCTGGCATTGCAATTGGCGTACTACAAGTGAGTAGCGGATGGGAGGGACGGGGAATCGACCAACTCACAACCAACAAGTAATGATGGTTTAATCCTTTCCTTAATCACGACAGACTGTATGGACATCTGGTCAGCACGTACGAGAGTGCATCCACAAGGCGGTTCATGCTGGGACGGGTCGACTGTATACGTTCCGCAAGCCAGGAAGCGCTCGAGTGGGCCACAGCGATGTGCCAGGGCGAGGGTCCCAACGTGACGCTCGAGAGCGACAAGGAGGACGACTACAGCGCCGAAGCCGCCGCGGATGTGAAAAAAGTAACTTTCAGTATATACAGTGTATGTAAGGCCAATGCAAATCGATTCTCCAAGACCCCCTCACACCACACGGCACACCCGTTCCGCCCAGTTCCCATCCTGCGGTTCCTAGCAATGAAAAACAAAATTAAGAAGAAGATTAGTTCATTTCAACATCACCGACTTACGCTCCGGGTGCACTAATGTATGCGAATCCGTGGTTTTGTACTTCACAGCGAGACCATCTCAGGGAGCTATTCCGATGTGCGGCCGCCCGGCAGACCGAGGTTATGGTACAGAACATCCTGGGCTACGGCATTGACATACATCTGCTTGGGTTGCGTGAGGCATGCCGCGAGCGTGAAGGCACCCTGCACGATCTGTTCACCGACGAGTGCTACAAGATCGCTAACTGTTTCCTTCTCTCCACCAGCCAGGTCAGCCCGCTGCGAATGAGACCTATGATCTCCCTTGTGCCGCGTGCTCTACCGCATAGACCATGAGGCTTGTGATTGTAATGCACTAGACTGCACCATCCAGATCGATCGCACGATTGCGCACACCATTCTCTGCAAGATTCATGCACAACCACCTTTGCACTGAAGCACCAAGTCGATGGAGGGAATGGGTTCTTCCTTGGTCCAGACACCTGTAACGGCACTTCTCAGTGCTCCGTGGGAATGGGTCCTTTCCGGAATCACTGACTAACTTGCGATCCTTTTCGTCACTCTTCTCTCTCACGCTTTCTCTCATCTTTAGGTGGCCTGCTCCACCAACAGTTTCATGGGGTATGGGCCCGTCACCCCACACGGTTACGGTGCATCGTACAATCCGCACCCCAACGAGATCATCTTCTGTATTTCGGCCTTCTTCTCGTCGGATAAGACGAGTGCATCGCGTTTCGCCCGTTCACTCCAGGATTCGCTCGATGCTATGCGCGATCTGCTGTCCTAAGCGGGCCGAGAGGAGCGCTTTCGATCAAACACGCTTTATCTTTCTTCTTCTCTTTCAACAGCTCTCGTACAGCGTGTCGGTGGCCTTAAAGGAGACAGTAATGGATCAGGATAATGGTGGACAGAGATCGGAGATAACGGAACATATCAGCAAACGAAACTTATCAGTAAACGAAACATATCAGTTTTACCAAACGGTCCGAGAATCGTGCAAACGCCGATCGGGACAACCAAAGAAACGAAAACATATCATTAGTCGATAAGGAAAACTCGAAACTCCACAAGAGTTCAAACGAAACATATCAAGATTCATATCACAAATGCAGGTGATGCTAGCTTATAGGTACCGGGTAGCGCAGGAATTGTTGATCGCGAGCTTTTGTTTCCTTGCGATTGGTTTGCTGCTTGAATTGCGAACCATTCGCCATTAGCAGTATTCGCTTGTCTAGTTTTAAAAAGTAAAGTACTTCAGAAGCTTTGATCGTGTAGCAGCAATATCAGCGTATAGCCACCATGCATATCGTTTTTGATAAAAGCAGATAAATTTACTATGGCTACGTTTTACTTAGGAAATACTAATGAAATGTTGGATGAATCGTAAATGAATCGTTCTTAAAGAGCAATGTTAGGTTGTTAAATGTTAAACTTGTACAATTAATTTAAATGTGTTATTTTACACTTAAAAGGCTAAAAGCACTTGAAACTGATATGACCTACAATTTACCACATTTACGTTCGCAGCATTCGTTAGCCGACTAAAGGAGAACATGCTTTAAACCACGTTTACAATGTTCAAGGAACTTAATTACAGGTCTGTTACAATTAGTTTATACCTGTTGTTACTGTTAAACATAAAAGTACAATATGTTGAACTGCTGCTGTCTAAGGCATCATCTGTTATATTAAAGTTGATTTAACATGAGTATGCCTGTTACAATGTCTACTTAAAACAAACGTTGCCGTTGCGAGAATCAATAATGACTATTTATACCGTCTATAATATTCGGTGTTTGGCTTAGTAATGTTTTCTTTACGCGTTATTTGTACTATTAGTGTACGCGTTGGCTTGGTAGAAAGGTTGATATAAACCAGTTTCTAGAAGTTGAACAAAACTTGGACTACCGGAAATGGCACGATAATGTCAACGCCGTCCTTTCCGAGTTTTCTGAGAAGCCTGTACGTGAGCTAAAGTACGCCCGCACCAGTATATCTTGTCCAACAATTAGGAGAGAGCCTAGTGCAATTGTCAAACCGGTCAGTTGAGTAATTCGATAATAATTAACAAAATTAAAGCATCAATTGGCGAGCATACATTCGATGCCCGATAGCAGAATATATTAACAATGAACCACCACGTAGCGTAAGAAAAACCCTTGGCGCATGGTCGATGCCCTATGGGTTTAGCAGCGTTTGTTATAAAGCTTTGACAACTCCGGGATGACTCAACTATGGAACATGGTAATCCTTTAATCGTGCGAATAACAATAGACGGTACCAGTTTCATCGATAGGCATCTGGTGGATTTGTCATGTAAGTAGAACATATCATAAGATATCCAAATACATATCGATAACAATCCCTACTCAGCTCCCAGGACGGAGGTGGTTGTATCTCTACACATGTCACATTCTTGAGAAAGTACATTTAAATGTTTAACGTGAATCCACCAGCTGCTCCCCTTATACTACTACCATCAGTGTGTACGTATGTATCTGGGGCGAGGCGCAAGTGTTTTCACCAACTAGAGTTGAGACGCAATATGAAAGCTATGATAACATGATTGGATAAAGTGAAGTGAATGGGCAACAGATAAGGTATTAGTGTTTGCATGTTTCCTTTGGCTAAAGCCTATCGCTATCGAAAGTATTGCTTGTGATGTATGCGAAAGCAAAATGTTAGTGTTCATTGAACTATGTTCATATTCTATATACGGTATCTCCACGCGGGTTCCAGTATTTTGGAACGGCGAAGGTCAACCAGTACCAAGGGAGAACCTTTCGGAGAAAACCCAACCCTAGTTGGTAGCAGAAAATACTGTTAATTGTTATCACTATTAGCGAGTGGCTTGACATACCTAATGCAACTGAGACAAACCGATCGAATATAACGAAAGTTACTATGAAATGCATGAAATTTGTAACATCTCAGATGGAAAGTCTATCGCGCATATCAGACAAAAGCGCAGCTCATGGAACAGGAAGGTCGTCATCATAGGCTTGTCTGATATTGTAGGCTGGACGTGAATGCAAATGTACGGTGTATAACCTGCGTGAAACCTAATAAAGAATAGACGTTTGAAGAAACTACCAACAAATCTGGAGCATGTTCTCATCACTTTTCCCCCTGCCAGAATTTCGGATGTACGGTTGCTTTTCAGTGTGCAAACGGTTGCGTCGATGGTCGCATAATAAAATTGTGTATTTCGAATACCATACATTCATAACGACCTTGGTGTAAACACATCGAACAAATACGAGTAAGGAGGTAAGTAGTGTCCCGTAGGTACACACAAAACGTGTGTACTTCGTGAGTAAGTATCGATTATCAGTTTACTTTAAGACAAACAACCCGTTTTCCGTTTGCAGCCATCCTTTTGCAGTCATCGTCAAGGCATCCTGTTCCTGTTCTGTTGGTGTCTGGCAAGACGACCAGGGCACATCGTAATCTAATTGGTGAACTCGAACTCGATGTTCAGTGTCAGTGGTGTGAGTGGTTTTGTTTTTAGGAATGCGTCCAATTAACAACCCTAATTCTAACCACGCTTAGCGTATACTTGGCTATTCTATCCTCCTGGGCACATTAAAAGTAGACAAAACCTTTAACATACTAAGAACATTATTATCGAACAAACTGGCAAACCACTGGCCATACAAAGCAGGAATACATATCCCTGCATCTCCTAATACAACTCATACTCGCGTCTTTGTCGTCAAGATCGGTCATGATCGTCGTTTTCTATGAAGAGCTCGATTTAATGTTTCGGCGAAATGATCCCAACAGCTTTTTATCGATGGTCTCCGCATCAAAGTCATTGATCTAAGGATAGTAGGGGCCGTAACGACCATTATTAGTAAAATTGTTAGGCTAACTTGTATTTGGTGACCCATTAGTGTACCATACCTTACAAAAGATGTGCTGCAACAGTTCGTCTGCCTTTTGCCGATCTTTTGGATCGTGTTGCAAACAAATTTCCACAAAATCTTGACCTTCCTCCGAAAGGGTCGCTGGAATTTCGGGTGATTCTCCCATGCCCACCTTGAACATGATTTGGAAATTCGAATCGAACTGATGCCATGGACGCTGGGGTAAGAAATTAAGATAAAGCGTTACCGATTAACCTCATACGATTTTCTTCTCGTCCGGTCCCATGGCTTACCTTTCCTGAACACATTTCAATCACTACGCATCCAACGGACCATATATCTGCCGCCCGACCGTGTCCTTCGGTGTTTGTTCTTGTAAATACTTCCGGAGCCATGTATGCTGTAAGCGATGAAAAAAAAACACGATTGTTGTTAAATTTTTAGCATCTCGTAGGGTCATAGAGAGTCTCATTCTTACCTTGCGTTCCAACGTAGCCCTTCAGTTCCCCTACCATCGTTGTGTGGGCCTGTATCTGCACAGCCGATCCGAAGTCTCCCAGCTTCAGACAGTTGCCGTCTTTGTGGAGGAATATGTTGGCCGTCTTGATATCCCGATGCACCACTCCATTACGATGCAATTCTGCCACCGCTGACAGCAGCTGGTGTGTATAGCGACGCGTTTGGGCTTCCGGCAAACCTCCGTTCAGTTCCACCAAACTCTCCAAAGTACCCTCCGGGCAAAGCTCCATGAAAATCAGCAATTCTTCCTACACAATCGAAAAGTAGAGTTGATTAAAGTGGAACATGACCAATTACTGACTATACGCTCCACACTTACCCGATGCACCTCGACGCCATAATACTTCACTAAATGCTTATGGTTGATGCCCTCGAAAATCTTGAGTTCTTCCGCCACCTTCCTTATGGCGGCCGTTTCACCGGGCTGTATGGCGATTTCCTTCATTGCCATCAGTTCGCCGGTCGAGTTATTAACCGCCGTATAGACCTTCCCGAAACGCCCCTGCCCTATCTTAATACCGCGGTGCCAGCTAAAGTTAACGCTTCGCGCACGATTCAGCGTTTTGTTGTGGTAATTGATTTCCTTCACATTTCCGATCAAGTTGCGCTCGCGTAACCAATCGTCCAGTTCACAGTCCAACTGATTTACGGCATCGCGAACACGCAGCTGCCGCAAGGGTCGCGTTCCATGGGAACTACCGCCATCGTTCGTTGTTATGGTGGAGGAGGTTGAGCTAGGTACCGACGGAACGCGTAATCGGACTTCGTTGCCACTATCATAGGAAGTTTGCTTACGGAAAGTGGCATCGGTCAAATCGATTGGGCTTCTCGAGCGTAGCATAACACCATCCTCTCGCAGACTCAGCTGATTTTGGAACGTTTTCGGTGAATAGCTTATGGTTGGAATCGAGGCGCGTCCCGTCATCATCGTCGGAGTCGGTGTGGTTGGTGGTTTCACTGCAACACCGGCGGCTGACGGTGAAGGTGATGATTTGCGGGATCGGGGCGACTTCCGGATACGCTCCGGTTCGCGTATGTTGCCAATCACGTGTGAGATGCATGCATCCATCTTCAGCTTCAAATCGTCAAACTCTGCGTTCGTTAGATGGCTGGTGCAGGTCGGATCACAGGCCGCAATCAAAAACTCAAGCCCCTGGTTGGCCCAACGGGGCCGAAGACCACGACCCCGCTCGCACCATTCCATCACAAAGTTCATCCACAGCTTCGCAAATTGGATGATGGCTTTGGCCAGCATTAGCTCCGACTCGCTATCGCGGCATATGTCCACCTTCGTTTCGTACAACCGCGCCACATCCTTATGATACTCGAACCCAAACTTGTACCCCTGGTGCAGAATCTCGCGCACTCGCGTTAGCGTACCAACCCGGTCGATCTCATCGAACTCCTCCATGTTGGTGTGGGAGCAAATCAGCTGCAACTCCTCGATCACAGCCGCCAGCTTATTACGCAACAGCAAAGCATTACGCTTTAGCATCTGCAAGCATTCAGCCACCTCCAGGCATACGGGACTGGTGCTATGCAACTTTGCCGGTGGGCACGACTTGCGACTCCGTAGTACCACCCCTTCCAGCTCCGCCTCCTCAGCACCGAAATCACTCACTGCATCGCCCTCATCGTCGCAGTGCTCGCGATGGAAGTCGGCGTGCTCCAGCTCACGGAACAGCGTCTTCGCGAACGCCATCGTTTTGAGTGTTTTCTCGCGCGAATGGGTAAACATGCGCTGAGTTTCACGACAGATCGCAAAGAACTGCCACTTCTTGTCGGTCGTCTGATCGATCCGCTGGCTGCGTTCAAGCAGATCCTTTAGTTGCCGCATCATATCACTTCCCGTTCGCTCGAGTATGCGCTCGACGATACTACAGTACCGCTTGGCCGCCGGTCCGTGCTGCCGTGGTATCATCGGACAGATGAGCTTCGTGAATCGCCACTCCTCATCGAGCGCCGCCTTCTGGTGGCTCTCCGGCACCGTCTCCAGTATCCACCGTTCACCTAGATCGAGGTAGAGCTCAAAAATCTTTCGCACCGTCTCATCGAACAACTCCATCTCGTGCATGTACTTGTCAAGCTCTTGTTCGCGATCGTACAGGGCCGTATTGACGTGCTTCTGGAAGCGCTCACGGTGTATCATCGCTAGTGTGAGACCCTCCTTCAGCTCCTTGATGTGCTGCTCGAGGCTAAGCGGATTCGGTTGCTTGGGGCACGTTTCGAGCCGCATCTTGAGAAACTCGTGTATCACCTCCAACGGAATGAGGGAAAGGAACAGAAACGCCGACACGTATGAGGGAAGATTTAGTTCCTTGGCTTCCTCACTCCACGCACCGTACCGGCGTAGCTCTACCTCCTGCTCGCGCTCCAACGGCGGCTCGATACACGGGATGTCCGCTTCGTCAAACAAACAGTCCTCGTCTAGCTGTTTGGAAGGGTTTTCCAGCGTTAACTGAGCTTTCCGTAGCACCACATTGTGCAACCGATGCAGAAAAGTTAACGATTTGCCCAAACCACGACACTTGAGCACATTTTCGATGTATTTTCTAAAATGGCAGATCGAAGGAAGTTAGATTGAGGTGTTGACCACCACCACACAGAGTATGAAATACAGAACACTTACCGATACAGCGCGTTACCCATATTCTGGGCCGAAGTGGAGGACATTTCCGTAAGCGTTTGCACGTTGTAAAAGTTAAAGCTATTCATGTAACGCCCGTACTCCGTGTCGCCCGGAAAAGACTGTTGTCGTTTGAAGGAAAGCTCTGAAAAATCCGTTTCATCACTATTGACACTCTCCGTTGCACTACCGTCACCACCGTTGCAGCATCCATTGTCCATGAACTGCACGCGTCGTGAGGAGTTCGTCGCACTTTCAACGGACGAATTGTTTGATCCACTCGGACCAGTTTCGTCGTTCACCGAGGACGATGAGGAACCATCGTTGTTCTGCTCCATTATAGGCCACTTAATAGAGGATTCCTTCTTCGATGGTTCCTGCAACCGGGCGAGTAGTTTGCCAAGAATGAGCAACGTCATGCGATGCTGACGCGTCACGTTGTACCACAGGCACATCGCTTTGACGCGGTTCACGAACCGTTCACTTTGGTACACCGGAAACGCGATGCCCATGGCACGGGAAGACGGAAAGAGGCACTCCTTTGACTCGAGTCGCATCAGCAATTCCTCGACCTGCCGCAGAGCCATCGTCTGCACTTCAAGACAATCTTTACAGTACATTGAAAGGCACCCGAAGCAAAACACATTTCCATTCGACGATGTTCCTGTACCGAACCCACTGTCGGTGGTTTCACTCGTCGTTCGAACCAGTTTGCGCTGGAAGCGAAAGTTCATAATTTCATCCAGCAGTTCACCGATCTCTTGCCGTGCCTGGCACAGCAAGCGATCCTGCTGCTCGATCGAGCGGTCCGCATGCCAGGCTTGCAGCTCAAGCCAAATCAGATCGTTCACCTGCGTCTGCCAGAGGCGCTCCTCGTTCGACAGAACACCGGCGCGTGCGGCACGTTCCTTGTCCACGCTACCGAGTTTGATCAGATCGGAGAAAGTTTCGTGGAACTTGATTCTGTTCTCTGGAATCGCATCAACCGGCCGAGTAACGGGACACCCGCTCAATCCGGACGTTGTGGCGAAGATTATATCCCGGTAAGCAGCAGCCGGTGGTGCCGAGATACGGCAGCCAACGGGACGTGAAGCTACGCTCATGAACCGATTGCACGATTCGATCAGTGTCGGTGGGGCCGGTGCGACACCGACCATCGGCATACTATCCGCACGCTCTTCCATCAGCATCATCGGTGCATTCTGTGTCTGCTGCTGTGGACCAGGAACGGTGGTCCCTGTCGTTCCTGCTGCCATCGACTGGACACCAACGCTCCCAGAGACAAACGATGATACTCCATAGTTGCCCGAGGAGCGTATCGGTAGGATGGTGATGGCGGCCGACATTTTAATGTCCCGCTCCGAATCACGCAGCAACTGCGTTGACCGTTTATCGCTGCGCACCTTATCCTCACCGTTGGCCGGTTCCATGATCATCTGGTTCAGTATCGCACAGTCGACGGTATTACGACGATCGGCACGCGGTCTCGCCAAACGGCCTCCACCCGTACGCATTTTTACCGATCCCTCCCTGCGTGTGGGAGATAGTGGAAGGAAAAAGACAAGGAAGTGATTAGAATTAGAGGACACAATGAACCATTTCCTAAAACGACAATCCCCCGGCAACCAGCACAACGGAGCCGGATTATCATTCGACTCGTAGCTGTAAAATCATTCACTCTCCATGACTGGATTCAGTCGTGGCGATTGTGTTGCCTGATAAGAGCGGCATCTTGGTGAAGTTTATCTAATCAATCGCATGCCGAATGCAGTTTTGATTTCCATCGTTCGACACCACGCAACCAAGCATAAAAAGGGGTGGCTCTGTGTGGGTGTGCATGAATGTGCAAAAATCCGCTAAACTGCCGCGTACTACCACCGGTATCTCTAGTCTATTGGTCGCGTTACACATCAGCAAACGCGCCTACTATGGCAACACTGGTTACGGGGATCCCATCACAGATTTCCGTCGCCAACACGATTTGCGTCAAACACGTGGGAAATTCATGTTTGCTTCGATGCCATTTTCACCGTCCCCCAACCCTTCGGCTTTACTTACATCCTTTGCTTGTTGCTGCGATATTTGTTCTTTATGCGAGTCCGGGGTGGCGTACTGCCATACTGGTCTGCCCACTGATTAAGCACTTCGTCGATGGACGAGGCGCGTAGCGTTTCCTCCAGCTCCTGCGATTCAGTCGAGTCCGTAAATTCGTCGTCCCGAAACTGTAGCCCAACTGGTTCGTTGTTGTTGTTGCTGCTGTTGTGAAAACAATCGAAGAAAAACCAATGGTTACTACGGACACCCACTCGGGGAGATTTTCTTCGGCGTGCAAATCGCCTATGCAATCGATAACGTTTAGCACCTCAAGCTTAGGTTAGGCCGACGGAGCAAGACTGTTTCGCCACTCAGCCGCTTACGGCCATTCAAACCTACTGTCCAGTTCAAAAGCCCTTATCTTATCTATCGAGAAAACCGCGCGTACCGTGATTCCCATCACACCTCTCCTGGGTCGTCCGGGGAGGTTGGTCAGCTGCCGAGACCCTGCTCGGCTTGCTTGGATGACCGCCTCGACCACCTTCCTGCTCGCTACTCTCATGAACACCATTTGTTGTGTTATCCGCGGCCGAGAACTCACAAACACAAACGCGCAGCACGCGGCAACGCGGCAAGAATGCGTAAACTATAGTTAAACTAGCTGCCCCGACAGACTTCGTACTGTCTTTGATCGGTCGTGGGTTTATCGTAAACAGGAACTTTAAAATTTTAGTAGATATAATTTTATCTATTTCATAATTTGGTAGTATTCGATTTATCAATGAACCAAATCAATAGCTAGGTCCGTTAGTGATGTTGGAAATAGAGATGCGACGTGCTTGTAAATATGAGCTGGAAAGTTAACATGATGTTTGAGTTTTAAGGCTTTGCCTTTCGGGCTAAATGACGTCATTTGGAACAACGAATTATATTTTCCCAAGTATTTTTAAAAAAAGTTTGACTTTAGTATTCGGCTTGCACATAGCTCGTTAAGTTCAAATGCTGTGTATTTAACGGCATTACAATACGACACACTTGATCCATTTTTCCGGTATTCAGCTTACGATGATTTAAATAGTCACATGGTAGATCATAACTAAAAGCACCGCACTTCAAATAAACTCAAACGTCGATCGATCAGATCGAGGGTCTTTCTTTTCTCTCGGACATTCTCGGTGATCATTCCAATCGCAAGTTGTTCTTGATAGATAGGATATGTTGGTATTGTTTTCTATTACTATTCGGTTACTGCTGCTTTATATGTTTGTGCATGCAATTCCGATCGTTTACCATTCATAATCCGATACGTTGAAAATTGTCAATCATAAGAGGCACGTAAATCAATAGTCGAAAATTAATATAATTCTTGATCAATTCAAATATTTCGCAACTGAATAAGTTATTGTTTCATGTAAATTGATTGTATGTATTGGTCTCATTTTTAAAATTATTATTCATGAATTAAACGCAAGTATATAATTTTCCCTTCCATTACTCTGCTCTGCAAGATGTACGGAATGGAGGGTGGTGATGGTGGATAGGTGAAAGAAGCAAGTAAAAGAGTATTAAGTGAATCCAATCGATTTAGAGACCATCAAAACCTAGGAAACGATACCCATATTGCCCTAGGACGTATTTTAAGGATTGGGGTTGTATGGAAGCTCCCCTTTCCCCTCATCAGATATAGACCAAATTTTGTCCCATGGTTTCTCAGATGACCATCAACAATTGTGCAAGTTTTAATGGTATTCGGTTCATAACTCGCGGAGTAATGAATGTTTTTAACAATCAAGTGTTAGAGAAGGACATGAAGGAAGGTAGCGGGGGGTTTCTAACCATGCCTATAGCACTCACCGGCCCCAAAAACCCCCACATACCAAATTTGGAGTCAATCGGTCCAGTAGTTTCGGAGTCTATACCGGACATCCGGACAGACACATTCATTTTTATATATATAGATGTTATCTAAGGAAAACAGAGAAACTGACGCACGCAATGCCGCCCATATTATGGTACTGGGGATAACGAACGCCAAGCCGATGTCTCAGCGCCTCCCTCACACCCTCTCTACAAACCATGTGTGGGCGATGCAGTGATCTGTTTGTTAGGATGCGGCATAAGGAAGGCCATCACCCCCCAATCGGACTACTATTCTTCGTGCGGGAATCCCACAAAACGAATGGGAAGCCATTTACGCCATTTCATTTGGGGCCATTCCATTAGATTAGCGAAACGAGCTAGAAATTCGGTATCAAGCTTGACCCTGTGTTCCTGGTTGTCGATTAACAGAACATCAATTTTGCTATGCCATCGGTGTCCTCTTGCAGTGTCACGATAAGAACCACATTCATCGCAGCAGCAGCAGCATTACTCATTTCGTTTGATTAAAACGAGCGCCATGCCACGAGAAAGGGTCAATCAACAAGGCACCATATTATCTTTTTTTCTTTCTTTATCCGGCGGTACAACCGACGAGCGGTCTTGGCCTGGCACAGAAGATTCCTCCACCGCTCGCGATCGAGCGCCGTCGTCCTCCAAGTCGTTAGTCCAGCTATTCTGGCGTCAATGTCGATACCGTCGCTCCATCTCGATTTGGGCCTACCACGCCCTCTTTGTCCATCCGGAAGGCCTAAGAAGACTTTACCGGCTGGGTCGTCGTCTGCCATTCTCATGACATTCCCAGCCCACCGAAGCCGGGCGAGTCTCATGTGCTGCGCGACAGTGAGATCGTCATACAACGCGTATAACTGCGCGTTGTATCGGCTTCTCCATCGTCCCTCCTCACACACGGGGCCAAATATCCTTCTAAGAACTCTCCTCTCGAACGCGGATAAGAGGGCTTCGTCCGTTCTGGACAGTGTCCAAGTCTCAGAGGCGTATGTGAGCACCGGTACTATATACGTTGTATACAGTCCCAGCTTCGTCCTTTTCGACAGATTTCTCGAGTGAATTAGTTTCCGCAGGCTAAAGTATGACCGGTTGGCTGCTAGCACCCTAGCGCGAATCTCTTGTGTTATGTCATTGTCGGTGCTAACTCTTGACCCTAAGTAGGTGAAGTTCTCGACGACTTCGAACTTTTTGTCACCTATTAGTACGTCACCCCCAAGCATATTAGGCATAATAGCTAGCTAATTCACCGACCATTATTCAGTCCATTTTTGGTGTCAGTCGCGTTTCCGCATCCACCAACACGTGCTCGGGGGCTCAGCAATAAGCCGCGATATCACGCGGGCTCGACAACTGCCACGAACCGAAAACGCAACCACTACACGCCACACACTATCCCACGGGGCGAAGCGACGATATCTGCCACCATGGTGTGTTTGTTGTTCGCTTATCATTAATTACACAATAGAATAGACTCGGCGACCGGTGATACTGGACACCCCATCACACTTCACTCGCTTCAACAGCTGAGATATCGAATCCGCCATCATCGCGCACGTTCGCACATAAATCTGGTCCGCTCATCGGTGGAGTGTTCCAGCGCTGCCTACTGCCGGGAGGAGCTGGTACTGAACTCGTCCACGGATCGACGGAGATATCGGAGAACTGACCTTTTCTGACTCCGGTACGGACTCCGTATCGGGAGATAAGGCAACTTGCTCGTAGCACTAGCGTCTGGGTGTGATAGGGCAGGAAAGAATTTAAAGCCACGACTGCTCGTCCGCAAAATCAGCGCACCTGTGATTGACGACAGCTCGGTGTCGCGTTCCCAGACCCAGCGGAATTTGCTAATTGTCGTGGCAAATAGTCCGTACTCGTCTGGGTGGGCCTTGCAATATGGTACGGGACGGTGTGCACTCACGCGAGTCAAACGAACGAACTTTGCTGACGAATGGATTTGCTGTGGGGCTGGCCGGCCGGAGCGGGGGGTCTCTGGAAATGCCGTTGCGTTCGTTGCGTCAAAGTCCATCATCAAGTACGGCGGCATCAGCACGTTTGTTTCGGCGTACGATCGGGTTGCACAACGAAGAGCAGCCAACATATACGAATTCTCCAACCATATGGAACGGGCCTCCCCGCACGTCCCCCACCAAATCCCCCTCTTTTGTGTGTATCGCAGTAGCACGCCTTCGACCAGATTTGTTGTTTGTTTAGCAATTATCTCCATTCCAGTATTGATTGTTGAGTTGCGTGAGCACGGGGTCTATGACGTGACAGTGACCCTTTGGCACCGAGGTCGTTCTTCAGTTTTCAGCACTTTTCTGTTCTCCAACAAACCGGTCCACAACGACACCAGACACCAGCGGTTCACCACGAATCGATCCGGTCGGAATACTTACCCGGAACATCCAGCAGCGGTTCCTTCGATTCCGTTGCCATCGTCTTCGTCGTCTTCGTCGGAACCAAAGTTGATTTCGATCCCTACTCGACGCTTCCAATCCGAGTCGGCCATCGCTTCGCTGCGACACCTGACGTACCGCAACTCGCAATCAACAATGATTGGAATTTGCTTCCGCGACTCCGCGTCGGTCGTCGATGCGTCCGTCGCCGCCCTTCGCTCTTCGCCCGCCTCTCACTCCGCGATTTCACCGCTACGCAACGTGCCGCTCATCACGATGACTTGCGTTCCGCGAGCCCCACGGGTGCGTAACAGGCGGGGATGTGGGGCTGGGGAAGAGGAAACTACGAAAAACGGCGAACGAAATGAGTCCAAAGGGGTGAGGAACAGGTAAAAAAGGGGGGAGACGGAGAAAGTGTCACCCGAAACGACGAAACTGAAGATCACAACAAACCGCAAAACTCCCCGCAAACAAAAACGCTTTAAGCCCGCCACAGACCGCAAGCGGAGCTTGCGAAGCGGACGGAACGGCTCGCCGCGGATAAAGTCGCTAACACATACCGATCGTGGCGCGTACGGCCGGGCACGGCCGTGTATAGCGTTGAACCTATTGGTATAAACCAAACAATGTTTACGAAAACACGGATTGTTAACGAAAACAAAATATTACATTTCTATTAATTATCATGTTATACTATACATATTATTATCAATAAAATGATTCCATGGGTCTGTGATGGGCTTTAATAAACGCCTTAACAATGCCTCAGTAAGGAGGCTTAAAAGGGCGCCAAACTATTGAGTGTGCGTGTCATCCGCCCCAGTAGGCTTAACCCCCTGCTAGATAAGCGCCAGATAAACGGCAAAAATCCATAAATTTTATCGCGACCGCTTTCTTGGTGCGATCAATTTGAATGGATTTTTGCATCGCGGCGCGACAATCGCACGCTCGTCTATATGGCGCTTAACACATAAAAACGAACAAAAAAAGTATATTTTAATTTTATTTGATGGTATCAATATCGTCAACCGATAGTTTAAAATCGAACCATTCCCGATTGCAGATATCAAACTCATAGCCGATAATGTCATAAATACACAAATTTTACCTTTAATTTTCATGAAGCGAGTTTGATAATTAAGTTCTCGTATGCAATAATATATAGCACATTGGTCTCCCCCCTCACAACAAGTCAGGATGGCCGAGCGGTCTAAGGCGCTACGTTCAGGTCGTAGTCTTCTCTGAAGGCGTGGGTTCGAATCCCACTTCTGACAACCCACTTTTTGCCTTGCCAACCTCTCATGGTAGATAGATATCTTCCTTTTCCTTCCAACTAATACACTAATGATATTAAAACCCGCAATACAATGTAATTGATTGAATAATTTGATAATACTCCATTACATCAATCGTATGACGGAGAATTGGAAAAGACAAAGGTATGATGAATAATATACATAATTGATGACGGTGTTTACATATAGTTTAAATCATAAAAAACTAAAGGATTTAGAGGTAACAAAGTTGGAAACAATGAATGATTGATATGGGAATTAATGGGGTTGAGTAACAACAATAAAAAAGCGATATTTTGTCAGAAGTGGGATTCGAACCCACGCCTTCAGAGAAGACTACGACCTGAACGTAGCGCCTTAGACCGCTCGGCCATCCTGACTTCTTAAGGGGGGGACATCGGATTTTTGTTGGATCCCGCTGCACTGCACAGAGGCTACTTACCTTACATAATCATCGCAGCATAACGAACATGCCGCAAAAATAGATCACGGTTAGATTAACCAGCATTTCACGTTTTAAATTTGGATCCTCAATGACCTGTTTACTATCTAAAAACCGTCGCAATTCAAGCAGCGAAAGATCGATGAATAGTAAAAAGAACGACTCTGATCGAGTTTATGTTTAGATGGCAGCGGTGTTTTATTATTTTTACATAGTTATTTTCGTTAAGCCGTTCTGCTGCAGCCTTTCTGTTTTCTTGATCCTTGATTCCATTTTCCTCCCCGTACCGTGTATCACTTTTGCTCTTTTCCTTTCCGCGCTAGATTTCATTTGATTTCTCTCAGTCTAACAACAGATTGCAATTTTGAGAAAGTATAGCATTGCAGCAATGAATTTAAGCAAACATACATTAATGTGCATAGATACTACTAGGCAGAACTTTGGTACTACTCGATTGCCGATAGCACCCCTCTAGATTAGGTTGTAATAAAATACAAAATCC
>NC_064874.1:33981902-34034402 GCF_943734745.1 Anopheles darlingi | reverse complement strand
TGACCATTGCCGGGAACGAGATGATTGGGGACGCTACCGCCGCCACCGCCACTGCTACTACTGTTGCTGCTGCTCGTGCTGCACTGTGACGGAACGGACGAGACGATGCTACCGATGGAGCTGCTTCGGGCTGAGCTGAGCTTGTCCAGTTCTTCCCGGGCCAAATCATCCAGTAGCAGGCGATGATTGTCCAGCAGCTTCTTGCCATACTGTTTGAATAAGCAGGAAAACAACAAAAATGTGATTAGCGATTGGAGTACGTGCGGAATTGCGCCTTTGCTGCACTCTGCTCTCTTACCTTCATAACGCGTATGGCTGTGACCCACTGTTCCAGCGTACCGGCATCCTCGGCACACAGCATCTTCACCGACCGGATGCCCTTTACGCCGGCCGGAACCTTTGGACAGCGCAGTGCGAACGTGAAGTCCGTGGGCGCTTTGTGTTTCTTCTTCCAACCAAGCCCACGGTACACTTCATGCCCGGCGAACAGTGCCAGACACAGCAGATCCTTTGCCGAACGTGTCTTCTCCTTCGGGTAGTAGTGCAATCCGGAAGCACGCAACACAAAATGATACTTCTTCCAGCCCTTCTTCGCATCATTCTTCATGTAAAGGGGCCCTTCGAGGGCGATCTGGTTGCCAGCGGATTGATTGAAGAACTCATCCAATAGCATCGCTCTGTGGAAGGCGGGGGAAAAAAACGAGCGTTAGTGGCCATGCATTTACCAAACCGTAATCGCAGGAGAATCATACCTTGTGTGCTCATCGTGTTCACTCCCCGGGGCCATCTGGGTACCGGGTAGGAAGGCTTCCGGTGTCCGGAACAACGCTACCTTGTCCGGTCGACGTAGGAACAGCACCCGGTTCTTCGAGTCCCGGTTCCACAGCATCAGATTATCTACCAGCATCTCGTGATCCTCGAACAGTCGCTCCATCTGATGTTCCGGCAGATGCTCTACGATCGCCCACGTCGGTTCCATCTGTACGTGGTTCTTGTCGGCCAGTAACCGTGTCACGTGCCCACAGCTCATCGTCTCATCGATCAGCAGTGACTTTGAGGCACCGTCCGCCGAGAAAGCCTTCACGAATAGTCGCCGCACCGACGCCTGCTCCAGCTTTTGCAGGGCTAGATGTATCTTGGCGGCCTTTCCACCACCATCCAGCAGCATCTGTTGGCCCTGTTGACCACCGATACCAGCACCTGCACCACCACCACCACTACCATTCACTGACTGTAGATGCTTCAGGTGCGAGGTGCTCACACTGCTCGAGGCGGACGATTCGCTTGACATCAACGAAACGGTATCACTGAAGGCGGAATCATTATCCGGACTGTCGGTGCGTGGTTCCCGGTGATGCAGACCGACCATACCACCGCCACCCATACCGACTCCACCACCACCTGCTCCTATACCGCCGCCTGCACCGCCGGTACCGACCATACCGCTCGCGATGCTTCCGCCGCTGCAGATCGTATCGGCCGCAACGCTGCTGCAGCCACTCTCCGACGAAAGGGTCGTGTTGGTGGCGGCCGATATCGTCGAGTTGGTACGGCTATGGCTCCGGCCATGCCGTAGCTCACCCTGCTCCTCCAGTATGCTTAGCTCGCCCAGTATCGCATCCAGCTCGGCTTCCTGCGTTTCCTCTAGGTTCGCCATCGAGAACCGGTACGAATCGGTACGCTCCGATGACGATGAGTTGCTCTTCGGCCGTAGCCGGGCTGTTGTGGCCGTGGCCGTTCCTGCTGCCGGACTACCGCCGGCGACGTTGCTGACTGCTGCTGTGGTGCCTGTTGTACCGTTGATATCAAAGCTCTGCAAAAGGAAAGAGAAGAAACGACGGGCATCAGTTCGTGTGCTCTACACGCTCCGCTGGGTTTGAGATACCGGGCCGTTTTTGTGGTAGCGAGGAAGCCTATATTACGCTCGATTTAATTAAAACCAACACCATTAGCCGCGCGTTTTGTCTCTAGAACTATCGGCAAGAATGTCGGAAACCTCTCACAGCCAAACACACACGCACACACGTTGATGGTGCCTCGAAAGTAGAGTGGAGGAGCGTCCATTCTACCCGAATGCCTACCAAATTGCTCTGGCACGTCTAGTGTGTGCGCTTCGCATGATGACTCTTTCGCACTTTTTGGCCCTCAACCTCCCCGGGGGTTCTGGTTCGCTTCTCTCAGGCGTAACCAATTCACCGAAGCTTATCCTCACTGGATCGTTTAGATTAAAACTGCCGCTGCCGTTGCTGCTGGTTGCTCCGATGGTTGCTCCGATGGTTGCTGCTGATAGCTGACCAAATAATGATGTTCCGGCGCACCGTTACCACGGAGGTCGATGAGCGAGTGGCCGGGCTGACAAAAAAAACGTAGCGACCAACCATAGCACACACACACACACACACCCACCCACCTGCCCCCTTTACTCCATTGCTCTAACTGTTCAAAGGAAAAATGCATGGAAAAGATCACAAATGTGCGGCCGGCTTTTACACCGCATTAGTCACCAGCAATCGAGTATTCCAAGAAACCATTTCACAGTCCCCAACAACAGCTTTGCCTTGTCGATTGCTCTGTTTGTTTATCTGTACCCGACCGACTCTCCGGGGGTTGCGCACAGTATCCCACGTGTGTGTGTGTGTGTGTGTGTTACAACAAATATCAACGTTCGGGGAAGAAAAATGTCCGACCGAAATATATTACTCACGCGGCTAGTGCACTACATAGTAGACCACCACCTTCCACTGCCCGCTACTGGTGACTAGCGGGATTATCCGGCACCATCATCATCGTCCATTTTCATTGAGAAACAATATTCTAAACAAACGCACACATGCGCACGCACGCACGCACCCGTACGCACGACGGAACACGGATCCGCACGCTTATTGATTTCCTTCTCCCTTGCTGGAGCCGCCAGCAGTCTCCCAATCGCCACCATTGCACCACGCAGCAGCAGCAGCAGCAGCAGCAGCAGAAGAAGAAAACGAGGCCTGGAGTGAAGATTTGCCGAGAAACGAAAATAAACTTGCGTACCACGGCTATGACGGCGTTCCGTCGATTGATTTGCCGGAGCCGGATACCGGGAATATTTAGTGTGGCCACCCTCTTTCCGCCGTGCTATGGAATGTGTACGACTCACGGGTTTTTTTTTGTGTGTTTGTATTTGCAGATTACACCGCTGACCGTCGCAAATTGTGTTCACGCTTTTCGTTGTCTCTTTTTCATCGGAAAACACCACACAACACGCTTGGCGCAGGCTGGCGGCTATGGATAAATGTTGTGCAAGGTGTGCCGCCAATTAACGGTGAAAACCCCCCTCTTGGGGTAGGGGTAAGCTTCACGAAATGCCGCATCAGCAGCAGCAGCAACGACACACGCGGCGCTGATGGTAGCGTTTCCATTTTTATTTTTATCCTCCCAAAAAAAAAACTCACCAATCTAAACAAATGGTCAGACAAATGGATTGAGCTGTCGTGGATGGCGCAGCACGGTGGCGGCGGCGGCAGCAGCGGCTTTTGCTGTACGTCGCGAAACGAGAACCATAGCGCAGTAGTAGTTGACCACGAGAAGGAGAAGATAATCCTGGTGCAACGGAAACGGAAAAATGGCTGCAACTACACCACTCCGACACTCCGACACTAACGATGGCGTACCGCGCGGTTTGCGTCGTCTCGGTTGCTACTGGCCAAAGGAACTGGCTGTCGTCGTCTACCTCGGGATGGCAAAGGCCATCATCATCATGCAGCTTTCGGACCCCGAACCCGAGCACCCGGCGACTGTTGTCCCGGTTGTTTGCGAGTCGTGCTCTCCAGGTGGTGCGGGGGTCATGCGCATGCGTGACCCCCCTCAACTTCACCTCCCAAAACAGGGAGGAGGAGGTAAAACCGGGTCTGCCCGGGGGGAGGGGATGCCCAAGAAAATTGGGGAATCGATTCGTCGGAACCGGGGAGGAATCGCACAGTTTTGACAGTTGTGTGGTTCGAGTTTGGAGGAGAATCTTCTGATGAGTCACCATAGTGACGCTCACACGCACACCCAGAACGCGTTTGATGGAGCATCTGAGCAAGAGATGCATCTCGCACCGCCGCCACACCAGGGAGGCATGGAATGTGGCGAGTATGCGCGGTCTGAAGGCGGCCGAAGGTAAATAAAAACATTCCATTCCCCGCCGGTTCGCCGCTTCGTGACGTCAATTCGCAAGAAAACCATCTCATTCATGTCCGACGACGACGACGGACGTGATGATTCACGCTCTCGCGCGAACGCGAGGTTCGCGAACTCTGGCGGTCAATGGGGTTGTGCTGGATTGCATTGAGAAAAGAGAGAAACAGAAAAAAAATGGAAGCAAACTGGATGCTGCCCGAGGAACCGGTCCGGAGCACAGCACCCGCTTTCGGTACCGCCGGTGTCGGTTAGCAGCTGATTATGACATACTAGGATGGGGATAGGTGTACGTGTGTGTGTGTGTGTGTGGCGCTCAAAGGCGGATGCAGTGCAGGCGCAAGATGGCAGACCACCCTCAATGAGTAATCGATATGCGGTGGCGATCTCCCCCTTCAAGAAATGGAGAGGCAGACGCGGTTCGCTACCGAAACCGGACATCGGACTCCGTATGCGTCAAATTGTGGCATTGGCCCCTGCCTGGTCGAGTGGAGTAATACGCAAGCCGTGCCTCCGAGCGTGATTATGCAATCCCAGCAGCAGCAGCAGCAGCAATGGGTGTCTTCGATGTGTCACTGCAGCTAATGGCTAGAGACGGCGTTTTGCGTCGCTTTAGGTCGACGAATCGTAGCAACGGCTCTGGCGCAATTTGACATGCGAAACGTCAGACGGAGGAGAACCACGGAATGAAAGAGCCAGCATAAAATGCTAAAACCAAATAATTGCCTACAATTAGATTAAAAGTGAGAGGAGCCGATCTGGATAGAGGGTACAGGATAGAGAGGAGAAGACGGGGGAGGCCATACCGTTCACACCCGCACAGCCGGGCCTCTTACGTGTACCGACACAGTTAGTGCCACGGAAAGCGGGAGACGAAGAACTTTCGTGGTGCCTTTCACCGGCGTCGCGTCGACGATCCACGTCCACAAATCACGATCGCGCAGCCCGGGGTCCCATAGCTGTATTCTAAACTGTGTCCTACTTATCGCGTTCCGAGACCGAGTCAACGCGGGGAGGGTGGGCGCACGCCGTGAATCCATAGAAATTAAATGGCACAAGACACCGGAGCCAGGCGCCAAGCGAGCAAAGCGTTTCCCTCCCCAGCGGTGTGTACACTTTCGTGATTTTCGCTTCAGGTTGTAGAGAAGCGCCTCAGCGTCGTCGTCGTCGTTGGCGTCGTTGTTGCCAAGTCCGCCGGTTTGATACAACCTAATCAAACGGTTTTAAAGCTTCCCTTAATGGCCCATTACACTGTATGTGTGTGTGTGTGGGGCGCTGTGCGCTAAAAAGTACTAAAAGAAGAGTACTTGGCGTAAACTCATGCCCTCCAAAGAGACAACAACATTCAATCGCAACCGCGGTTTATGCCCGAGTTTTCCGTATCACCGTGAAAAGAGAGCGTTTTCCATCGTGTGGACTACACGCGACGGTGTTGGTTAGAAAAGTTCTCCTCATAAAACGCCAGGGGGTCGCCTGGCCGGGAAGACCTATTGTGGTCTTTGTCGTGTGGTTTCTGGTTTCTGGTTCTCTCCCTCTACCCCCGTTCCCGGGGAGCACGAAATCGTGGTTCTGATTCATCATTCAAAAACATCATTTACATACAACACGTAAGCGTTTCCGTGCCGACCTTCTTTTTCATTGCTTCTTCCTTCCGTCGTCTTCGACTTCGTCAATAGACAAACACAAAGACTGTGTGGCCATCCCCACCCCCCGGCGGGGAAAACTTCAAAGTTCCAACGTTCCAGCCCCCAAACCCTCGAGCGGTTCCCCGTTCCCCGTTCCCCGTTAAGAATGTATCTGGGGGTAGCTGGCTATGCGTCGTTTGATTTAAGCAATAATACGCTCCCATTCTGTTTTCAAACCGGCACCACAATGGCCGCCCAG
The DNA here is from genome assembly GCF_943734745.1 of Anopheles darlingi. Classification (NCBI taxonomy): domain Eukaryota; kingdom Metazoa; phylum Arthropoda; class Insecta; order Diptera; family Culicidae; genus Anopheles; species Anopheles darlingi. The sequence goes on along the minus strand of NC_064874.1, from coordinate 34,028,357 downwards.
ACAAGTGTCTGTTTTCTGTGGCCCACGCACACACCACGGTGGATCATCTGGTCGTCCGCCCTCCGAAAAAGAAAAACCGTTCCTAACAGCCCACCCCCAAGACCATTGCCCGTGCCCGTCAAATGTGCATTAAAATTAAACGTCCCTTTTTCCCCGGCATCGACCGTAACGGTAACGGGGACTGCTGCAACTAACAATGGAGCACTGCAAGCACTAGGACCGAATGCAGCTCCGCAGTTTTCTCGGTGAACATAGAGATCACGACGACGCATCACGGAATGTGTACACGCACGCCACGCTTTGTCCCGCGGCTACACCCACCACCAGAGGAGGTACCTCGCCCTCGGTGCACGCGTTAAAATCGTTGTCATTCTCCCGCCGGGTTGGTAACGTTGTCTATTGAAATGGTAAAAAGAAATGGTGGAGGCGGCGATGGTGGTGATGGTGGCAAGCGTTAGAACAGAAGGCAGAAGGCAACAGTAAGGAACATAATGTGTCGTGGATGGATGATGGATGGTGGATGGCACACAGTCACCAAGCGCCAAGCGGCTCGGCCAGCGACGGAAGCGCTAACTTCCGCTGGCAACCGAACGGAAGAATACTGATTAGACCGGGGGGGAAGTACTGCATTCTGTATTCAGCGAGTCGCGTCGCTCTGCTCAATATGCAGTGTCAGGTCCATCCACTAGGAACTCCCCGGACCCGGGATTAACAGAGGATTTACCTTCGGTAGCCACCAAAAGTCCCTTTTCTCCCTTGCCCGGCTGCATAGGGAACTTCCTTTGGGCGCGGAAGGGCGGGAGTGTTGTCAGATGCGTTGGATAATTAAAATCCCCTCCCCGGAACACCATTACCTCCCCCGTTATACTAGACGCTTCTACAAGATACGACACATACTGGATAGGTACGTCCGTGCGTACGTTTGCGGACATTTGTTGACCACGTCGCAAATAGTGGCCGCCTCCCGCTATTAGTCGCCCGGGGCTCCCAGGAGGAGAGAGCCCCTGGAGGGGACCAATTTCGTCCAATGGAATTACTGATTGGCCTCTACTGCTGGTCGGCCCTAACGACCAGCAGCAGCAGTACGGGAGGAAGTTTTTAATTTGAATACATAATGCTTGCACCGGACGACGAACACCAGAGACCACTGTGACTGTCGCACGGAACGGAACACGCGCGCGCGTGTGTGTGTGTGTGTGTATTCTGTCTGTTTCGTCGATTCATCTCCCAAAAAAGGCTGGGAAAATGATAAAGAATGATGACTTCCACAGACGTACAGCAGACGACGACGACGACGACGACTCTACTGCGATTTATCGGCCTGCGACCTGATGATGTCAGGGAGCGACATGGGCACGGTGTGGTTGTTAAACGGTTGTCAACACATTGGACCGATATGATACGGCGGCGGTATTGACCCCTCGACGACATCATCATCATCATCCATCCCGGTCGTCGTCGTCGCTCGTCGTCGCTCTCCGGGCATCACTTATTCATTCGTATTCTCGCGTACCACGCGGTACTGGAATCGCGGCACCGGTGGTAATGGTTTTAACAGATCCAAAACCACCATTCGCCCATCGGATGTTCCAGCTCAATTATTAACGGCCCCATGCGTTCATCAATCGCCGGAAGCTCGTTTTTGGGTGCGCGCGCGCTCGCGAGGAAAACAGTTATCGAACCATCGAGGGCGTTAGTGTTTTATCGGGACTTCCGTGAGGTTACCATAAAATACCATTCTCGGGGGCCTATACCGCACGGTATCTTATCGTTTGAGCAAACCCTCACGTCCACGGAACCATCGGGACCTTTGCCGGATCCGGAGCCGTGAATGCAGGCGGCGACACGTCGACAATGCATTCCAAATTCCAAGGATTGGGCTGTGTGATCCTTCCATCCCGGCTGTTCCAGGAAATACGTGCCTAACTAAATCAAACCCCTGCGCACCCAGGGTCGAGTAAAGGCCCAAAGGCAACGCTCGGTCCCGTGAGCGAGATCCGTGACTGCGTCGTCGTCGTCGTCTGATCATGTGCCAGCAACTCACTTGACAGTTTCTCCACGATCTCCACGATGAAGTCTCGGGATCGCCTCGGGAAGGAGATCCCATGGAGTCCAAAAGGGCCGAGACCCAAGTCATGTCCAGGGTCCAGAGTCCAACAGTCCAGGCCACCAGTTTCAGGGGGGCGGTATCGTTAGAAATTCAAAATCCCAAAATTGAGAACCGAGAAACAGGGGAGGCAACAAAACCGAAAACACGCTATTAAAATACACAACATCTCGTCGTCGTCTTAGGCGTCGTCTGCGGCGTTGTCGGCGGTCGGCAGCAGCACAGTAGGGAGGACTGGACGGTCGAAGGTCCAGTCGAAGCCATTCTGTTGGGCACGTCCACATGGACATTTTTAAAGATATGCGCCAAGAATGAAAACATCAGCCAGAAACTCGGGGCTTTACGCATCGCAACCGCAGCCGTAGCCTGCACGCGCTGTGGAAGACCGAGAGGAAGCCGTTAACATTCTTCCCACAGCCAGCCAGAGGTTTTCGGGAGGCGAGAGACAACGCCCGATAGCTGGAACGCGGGCGAGCACCGGAACGGACCTGACGATGATGATGATGATTGCTGTGCTTATCTTAGTGTGAAGTGGGTGCTGCTGCTGCTGGAACAGGAGGATAGGAGATAAAAACCATTCCCCTCCCTTCAGAAAGGTTCACCAGAAGTGGTGAGAAGCGCGAATCGTCTGTAAACATTGACAGTACTTCCGATTGTTTACCGTGGAAGCTGCTGCTGCTGCTGCTGTTCCTCCCTTTATACAGTTCACTATCGCTGCTACCTCTTGAACGCGCACCCCCAGGAAGTCTGGGAAGGAAAGATTCTAAAGTTTCCAATCCATCACATTGCACCCACGACGAGCAGCGTAATCCGGAACCGAAGAAGAAGCAAAAGGAACAGCATTTTCGAACAAAGAAATCCAGTTGCATCCAAGTTGCACAAGGAAACACCGACACACACATGGCGGGTCTCCGTGCATTGTACCACAGAATCCATCCAGAAACCGGGAACTGCACCGAGGAGCGTGTGTCTGGCATTCGCTTACCCGAGATCCCGAGGCGGTGTTGGTGGACCTATAGGAACCCGGTATCAGATGGCAAGCGGATGGAATAATAATGTCTTTCGGAGGTGCTTCTTCCCGGGCCTCGGCCAAGCATCAGCAAGCAGCAACGCAGGACTAGGGCGCAGAGAGAGGCCACGCTCAGCAACACATCATGCATCATGTGCAGTCGCCTGCCTTCGGTTCTCCCCTTCTTCCGAGGCATCATCATCCTAAATCGTCGTCTGCATCGACGCGCCTCCCCCGGCCGTCATTCCGTGCATTATGCTGACGCGAGATGCAATGCAAGACACCAGCCCGGGACATGGCGATCCGCGGGATCCGCCCGGAAATCGTGATTGTGTGTACACTTCGACCGTTTCTGTGTCTGTCTGTGTGGCTGTGTGTGATTTTTTTTTTCAAAGAAGAATCTCCTCGCCACTCTCGAAAGGAATCTTCCCGCCAGAACCGAACAGACCAGACGTTTGATGGGGAAATAAACAAACGCAGTTCAAGCGGTTAAGTGCCGGACCTCGGGAGGGGGGCCCGGGGCCGCTTCCGTCTCGCTAACGCAATAATGCATCTTCAGAGATTGGCAGGGGCCGGCCATTCCGGCGGCCGGCATCCAACCAGACGCCAGAGACCAGAGACGCCGAGACGAGATGCATTCTTGGTAATGGTGGTGCGCGATCGCATTCCACTCGCCACCCCGGCCCCAGTCCGGACTCGATCCCCGGCCGACTCATTACGCATCCGGGAATTTAGTTTCGGTCCATTGCATTCCCCGTCAGTCGTTGCCATCGTGGTCGTCGTCGTGTCTTTATTTGGTTCGCGGGTGAAGTTTTAACGATTGTTTTTTGTTTGTTTCTGTTTCTGTTTCTGTTCCACGCATGATCGTTAGAGTCTGCGCGGCGCGAGATAAGCGGCGGCCACTGCGTAGTTCCGCCTTTCCACCGCAAAGGAATACGCACTTGGCGTGGTTTGCATTGTGAAATGTGCCTGCTCTGGACCGCTTGGGCAATCGCACTTGACAAATGGGGGTTTCGTTCATACTTTTTTGGAATATATAATTTACGGAGCGAACACCGAAGAGGAGCCACGCTCCCCGGTTCGGCCCTCTCCAGCAGAAGTAGTAGCAGTTCTACCGGAGTGTCCATCGTTTGTGTGGCGTAACGAGAAGCACAAAACCGACCATCGTTCAAGTTCGTCGTTAATTAAAGAGGGCCACACTAATTGATGCTCGAGATGACACTGAATGCCGGGTTTCATGATCGTTTGGGGTGAGAGAGGAGAGCAAAAGCAAGAGGTAGCAAGGGAGGGATGGGTGGGTAGCCAATATTGCCGTGCGAAGCTGTTGATTCATGAGAGGAGACGGACCCACAACAAACGACAACTCTGCTTCTACTTGACCCAAATGAACGTTTGCCGCGCGCGCTTCGGCCACAGCTTCGACCCATGCTTTGTTGGTGCTGGTGCTTTGGGGTCATCTGGTGACGGACCCGCTTCTCCCCTTTACCCTGTTCGAATATTTTGTCATAATTACAGAAACTACCCGCGAATTACTAAGCTGATTCATTTGGACGGCTGCCCACCGACTGTGGGGTCTCTGTATGCTGTGCGCCATTACTACTACCACTACTACAATTACTACCAACACCACTGGATGGCCGCGTAATTCATGCTCTGGCGATTTGCGGGCAGTAAGATTTGTGCAGATTATAGAATTGAGTGCCGGCCAAAGTGGCCGGATGTTGGCCTAGAACATGCGCGAGGCCGGCCGGGAGGAGGTCGTCCAAGCAATATATATATTATTGCTGCTGTCCACCGCCTACTTTTGCTCGGTTGACAGTTGTCGGTCGGAGGGTTTTTTCTGTTTCTCTTCTGCAGCAGTAACGAGCAGTCGGCTATGATGCCTACTAGTGGCGCCGATTGAGGCAAATGATGCCAATAGTAATTTGAAGTGATTTACATCGAGCGCGCTAGGTATGTTAGTTGCTTGGTTTCCTTGACCCTTTCCGCGACATGACTTCTCATGGTCTCTCTCTCTCTGTCTAGGGGCAAGTAGTAATACGGACAGACAGGCGTCTTTGTGACTTACACATTCATTCGAGTACATCGAAGCCGAATCAAAGTCGGACCAGCTGCTATCCAAGAGTGACATCCCTCTGGTTGTTGCCTGGAGACCGGGAGGTTCAGACCTTTCTTCACCTTCACGGGGGGCAAATGTTCTATCGAGAATGCTTCGGACACAAATACGCACCCACAGCAACAGAATTATAAACACTCTCTCTCTCTCTCTCACACACTGCAACACACAGCGCTTCTTAACTTTTACAGTGGATCAATTGATTCAATACACGCGGGAGGGTGACACTCTAGGGGCCACGGCGTCGTCGTCGGCGGCGGCAGCCGATTGGTGCATGGCGAGGCAATTGGTTCCTATCTCCCAGGCCCTTTACTCGCCTCTCTCGTTTCGTTTCGTTTCGGTCACAAAGGAAAGGCACATGGAACACGAACACAGAGACTTTTCTTTCTTCTGACGGTGCTCCGTTCGCACGCTCCGTTCGCGCGCCAGACCACATAAAAAAAGAGGAAACTAATATCCAGAGCAAAGGTCAACCCACGGTACTCCTCCACGGTACACTCCGGGACTGCGGGCCGAGGCTCTCGCTCGCGGCCTGCTCCAAAACCACCACCACCACCTCGTCGACGATGATGGCTACAAAATCACTTGCGTTGCGCAGCTCCAAACGTGGGCTCTCCAAACGGCGTCACGACACGACACGGGACACTCACAAGAAGGATCACTCCCCTCGGTTTGGAACCCCCTATTTATTCCCTATCAAAACACTGGCAACTGGCGCACGACGCGCAATTTGGGTTGTTCGTGAAATGCGTTGTCACAAAAACTCCGAGCCAACCGACCAACCGAAAAGATCACCAGAAAAGCAACTCCAGCGACGGACGGAGCGCCGTTCAGCGAGCAAGCAACGAACCGACTTCCACCACGGAACAACGAAGACTCGTTCGTGTCGTCGTCGTCGTCATCGGGGATTGTGGCCGGAGAGGTCTCGCCCTCCGCCTGGTCGAAAACTCCTTCTTCCTCACGCACGCAATCGGCTATACCGACGATGACGACGATGACGATGACGACGACGACTGCAACTGCGTCCCCGGGACATCACACCAATACAGGCGCGCACACCAGAAAGCGTCGCAGGAAGAGGGTTTGACGAGGGAACGAACGCCGAGCACCGAGGGGCATCAGCATCATCATCATCATCATCATCATCATCATCGGTGGCAGCATAAACCGAAGCGGACGGACGGCATCGCGCGGCTTTTATGCTGCCTGCCGCCTTTTAACCGATGTTTATGTGCCATCCCGATCGCGCAGCATGCATGCTTGGCATGGAATTAAAGCGCGTGAGGTGCGTAAAAGTCCCCATCGTCGCCGTCTTCGTCGTCGTCGTTGCTATTTCGATCCGGTTTCGGTTCCGGCGATCAAAGAGGGCTTTTCGTAGCACCATTTTGGTTTCATTCATTTTAGCAGGTTTGCCCGGTTGCTAGGTCTGAAGCCTGAGCGATGCAAAGTATGTTTACGAATCGTCGATCTGCTCGATCGGTCAGTGTGTCAGGTTTCACCTTACCTCTCACAAAGGAAGGGCTGGCCAAGAAATCGAAGGAAATTGTGCCACCAAAACAGAGCGTTCTTCAGCAGTTGAGGGCACCGTAGATAGTGTCGAGTTTTGATGGGCTGTCCGATTGGCATTGCTCCCAAAAAAAAAAACCGGCGCGCGAGTATTGATAGGGAGCCTCACGATAATGACGTTAGTGACTCTTCACTTTAAAGCGAACTGATCTCACAATCAACGGCAGAGCCGACCGAGAACGATGAGTAAGCTGCGCTCGCAAATCTAAATCTTTAACCCATCCGTAAGGAAATGTTCCAGAATCGGACGATAGGAGTGGTGGTTTTTTTTTGTCTGTCAAAATGTATTTGGAAGATGATTGTTTGTTTGTTTTCGCTTAGGGAGTTGCCTTTGGGGGTGCAAAAAACAAAGGGGATGAATAGTTGAAATGTTTTTCGAGCCCTTTTCTCGATGGTTCTCTGGTTAGCAAAAACATCGAATCGAAGCTGGAACCAGAGGCGAAACCATCTGGAACCTTTCTTGCTCGACTATCCTAGGGGCAGCGCAAGGAGAGAGAGAAAACTTTAAAAGTATCCCCATTGGATCGCGGTAACGCTATTAGGATCGCTTGTTAGTTTTCTTGTTGCTTTTTTCCCCCATTACGCCCTTTGTTAGTGGAGTGTTCCCGGGGGGGGGGGGGGGGGGTTAAAGGGCGGCTGGTGGCTTCGAGCATCGAGTACCAGCATCCATGCGAACCTCGGACGCCCTCGCATTAACCTTTGGCCGGGCCGAGGGAGGTTGCCTGCGGTGCATTCGAAAACAGCATGCACCGCATCGGAGCATCGGAGCAGCAACTACTGCACTACTACCACAACCAGTGCTGAACGAGCAGCACCGAGGCCACTAATACCATTCCATTTCATCATCATCATCATCGGCATCATCATCGGTATCATCAACTGAGGTGATGCACTAACACTAACGTCCGCCCGCAAACCCGATGCAGAATCCGATGCAGCAACAGCAGCAGCAGCGTGAGTCAAAGTGCATCTTGCTCGATGCATCGGCTCGTACAAGTGTGTCTGTGTGTCTGTGTGTGGCTGTGTGTGGACGCGCGGGCCCGGAATGATGTGAAGGACCGGCACCGAGATTGACCGAAGTGCAGTCGGATCGGATCTGTTCGGATGCACTATGGATGGAGCGGTGTGCGCGAGAGAGAAACGGAGGAGAAAGGAGGTGAGGAAGGGAGTTAACCGCGCCTTAAGACTAACGGCACGAGCTGTCCACTCCATCCACTGCTCTCTCTCTCCTGCTCTCTATCACTTCTAATCAGTAACATTGAAGACAACAACGATGGGTTTAATGGCTTCTGGTTTCGCTCCCACCACCCCGTCACGGAACCTCGGCTTTAAAGGTCCCCGCGGCTCTATCGGTGACCACTACTGGCCAGGGAACACGCCGCCATATGGTAGCCTCCCGGTGCAAGCAGTTTGCAGGGTATAGAAACGGGAAGAATTTCCGCAAATTTCCGCGGCCTGCTGGCGGTGGATGTCTGGTATGCGACTTTATTGTTGTAAATGAATTAATTGTTACGTTGTGCCGTCCACGAGATCCGTCCATCTTTGCCGAGTCGTCCATCACAACATCTCGCCAAGTCGGCAGCAGGCCAGCTGCTGACCACAGCGGTTGGTTTGTGCGTTAATTAACAAAACAACCGCAAAACTGGCTCGCTCTGCAAACGGAGATCCGTGTCCCGAGTGCCGACGCAGAAATGCGGGTCAGTGCCTGTGGACGCAATTCGCGTCGTGTGGCGGCTGAGAGTATTTATTTTTAAAATGTTTTAGTTTCTTTTTTTTTTGACGAAACAGTGACATTTGCGTGCAAACTACTAGTGACAGCATCGTGATTTCCCTGTGACAGCTTTATCGTGCTGTTCTTTTGTTGTTCAAGGCATCAAGTCTTCCTTGCTTTTTTTTTTGGCAAAAATGGCGATTGGCATCGGGAAAATGCAACTTTTCCACAGCGACTGCTGACGCACCGGACATTCCGTAATTTCACCTTTTCCAGGACATTGAAATGCGCCATCCTCGCTCTCTGGGCCGTTGTCGAGATGGATCCAAAATCAATAACAAACAAAACAGCAACCGTCCTACTGCTGCTGCTGCTGCTGCCGATGCTGTCGGTGCCCGATGAGTCATCGTCGGCAATTTGTACGGCGGGCCAAACTCCCTCAGGGGGCCGCCAGCGGACCGGAGTTGCCATAGCCATGTAACTCACCCACCCCACCCCGCCTGGCGCACCACCGCACCCCTCATGCCGGCGTGCAGAGCAGTACGAGTCGTCCTGCCATCAAACAATCTCTTCGCAATGCACGCAGCCAGATGGAGCAGTCGCAGTAGCCTCGGGAGCGAGAAAAGGCAAAACCTTTCCCCTTTGTTTTGTATCTTGCCGTCTCGCTCGCACCTCAGCTCACCCTCCGATACCTTTCACCCTCGCGGGCTGCCGATGGGTGGTATGGCCTCTCGTCTTGTCCACCGTCCGCCCCTTCGCCTTATCGCTGCTATGCTACTACACTTCTAACGTCCCTCCTCGACTGTTCTTCTCTCTCTCTCTCTCTCTCTCTCTTGGCGATTGCCACTGTCATTCATCAGCCCACAATGCACACACTCGTCGTAGCTGCTGCCGCCGCCGCCGTTGCGCCGTTCCCGTTTGTCGTATCTTGTTGCGTGCGTGTCACTTCCCCTTGCCAGCATGCCCCGCTCGTACCACAACCATTGCACCAACAGCAGCAGCAGCATAGTTCCATCGATAAATTAACCAACAGAAAGAGAAAAAAAAACCATCTCGATCGACTGATTCTCGCTCTGTGTTCGGTTGTTCTATTCGAATCATGGCTTGCTTCTCTCTCTCTCTCTCTCTCTCTCTCTCTCTCTCTCCGTTGCTACCCTCTCGCCCATCCATCCATCTTCATCGCAGTATGCCGCGGACCCGGGGACGAGATATTGCTGCATCCGAACGCCAGCCATTCGGCCGACCATCCGGCGTGCGTTCTCCGGCTTAGAATCGGGAGTGAAGTCGGCGGAGGTACATGAATAATACATTCATATTCCGTTTTCCCGGGCACTTTTTACTTTCTTCAACGATAATGACGACTGATGGTGGTGCTCATGGTGGCTGGAGGAGTCCTTCTGCATGCCACCCTCACCGGTTACCCGGCACGAACGATGGGATTAAGTTTCGAATTTCGGGAACGGAACGAGAATTCAATTTTCCACCCGTTAGCAGCAGTACGACCGGCGGTTCCTATTTGTTCCCCGCCCTGCTCTCTTCCCTCAATGCTTAATGCCTCACCAGCATCCTTTCAGCTTCTCTCTCTCTCTCTCTCGCTTCTTAAACCTTTGGGCGCATGGCGTGTACATTATTACATTATTGCCATCGCCCGCCGAAAGATGAGCCCTTTAATGTGGATAAGAGGGACAGAAACGCGAGAGAGTCTGGGAGGTTTCCGAGTTTTCATTTTATTCCCATTTCCCGGGGCATAAAGATAAATAGGAAGAGCTACGGCGAGAGCGATTCGCGCGACGCATTCGGGTTTCAAGTTCAAACAAATCTCGACCACGGAAGCGCAAATTGGTTTCCTCGATGTGGCGGCTTTTCCCACATTTTCCCTTCATTTTCCTTCCGGCACAAGACAGTAGTGAAGCGATGGTGACGCATCGATGGCCCCTTTTGGGTGGTTGCCAAGCGGGTGCGGTGGGTGAAATGGTGGTGGTGGAAGTGCTTAATGGCTTCTGGCTGACGAGGAGGCACCACTTCAAGTCACTGTCATCGTCATCGTCGTTTGCCTTGCAAGGGCACATCTCAGCCGCTTATTACCCGACTGTGGTGGATTCTCTGCTTTCCGTTCGGTTTCGGTTTTTCCGCGTAATAATGACGGATGCTTCGACGATGTTATGCTCCGGGTAGAGACCATCATAGAATGGATTTTGGAATCAGTTTTCCGGCGGCATACACAATGGTGGAGTGATATCAGCGAGAAAATGGCCCACGACCAACGGGGGCTGTCGAAAGCATAAATCAAATCAAAGCGGAGTTCATAATTAACAAACCGGAGCGGAGCCTATCAGTGGTGTCCATCGGAACCCGCAAACCACAAACGCATATGTGCCCGAGGCCTTGACATCAAACGGACTCTTTCTCTCTCTCTTACTCCCTCTCTCTCTTGAACATCACATCTGACCGCGGATGTGTCGCGGACAACCGACATCACCCCCCGGTCTGACAGTAGCATAAAGCCTGTACTAGTTAGACTCTGGACATACAGAATAGGTAATATCTCAGTATAGGAGAAATAAATGGCATAAAAAGTAATTTAATAGGTTTTTTAGTTACCTTTAAGGCGAAATATTGATGCAAATTATTCGTTTTTTATATGACTTTTTATGTTAAAAGCATTTAACAATATCCAACCGTTTTTTGCACAGTACTTCAGATTATCTTTTTTGCCCCCCCGTTGTACATCTCCTCCATTTCAGCTTGTTCTTACATCTTTCTGATACATTTTCTAAGTTTTTCTTTGATAATTGATAATCGATGGAACGAAAATCCAGAGAATTTGGTGAATTGAAAAAAAAAATCCCCATAAAATTGATCTATTAAAAATTGTTAAATTAATGCGGTATCTCCTGTAAGGACGGCTAGCTAATTCATGCCATACTTACGTAGGATAATTGGTGAACAAATAGAGGACAAAATCCTTTTCTATAGACACTCTTCTTAAGACATATTTTGATTGGTTGTTAATCCAGTAGTGAAAACAAGGTTTTGATTCCACCACAATTTTACATCCCATGCCATATCATCATCATCTGCATATTTGGGTATTTTCTGGCAAGAAAGACAACCTTATTCCTTCTAATAAACATTATTTGTCGAACAGTAACGTCCATTATTTTTTTATCTGTAAAATCCTGCTAGGAGATCCCAGGATTGTTGCTAACTATTTGACTAACTTTTGTCCGTAGAATCCCATTTTTACATCTATTATTTTGCCAGATTCAACGTGAGAGGCCCGCAGTAACGTTAAAATACGATATTTTGAATTGAGTTAACAAATTTCAAGAATTTTGTGCTTTTTTCAAAGTGTTTTTCATAGTTTTCACATGCAGATAGATGCAGATTTTGTTTCACCTTTTGCGTTCCATCGGCGATAACTTTTAAAGGTGTACTTCAATTTTGACAAAACTTTTATCATAGAAAAACAGCCTATTACGATTGAAAAACTGTCAACCGAATTACGCAGCAACCACTAGGCACACTACAGTGATTAGTAGTCGATGTACAAATTCTAACTGGTACAGGCTTTAGTCCAATTGCCGTTCCGAAAACGCCATATTTTTGTTACATAGACAAAGACACTGTGTGGTGTGGGGGAGTAGCGGTATGGTGTGTCGCGAGTAACACTTATCGCGTGTTACACCAAAGAGGAGTGGGGAGGAAGGAGTCATAAAAGGATGTTTGTAAGGTCGTCCGAGGAGCATAGACGGGCGGTCCGGCTGCGACGAGTTTCTCGGTGGCATCGGCAGCGCCTCTTATCTTATCGGAAGCTTGCGAGCTGCTAGCTTTCCGAGTAGTTTGCCGGCCGGCCGGCCACCGTCACCAGAACACCAGCCGGCTCGGGTTCCTCTACTGCTGCTGCCATCGTCTTGTTTACTCGACGATCCAGTTCCAGTGCAGTTGCTATTGCGAAACGCGCCGTGAGTGTGTTTATGCTGGTTAGAATTTAAATAAACAGCATCGGCACATATCCTCGGCCACAGTTACAGTTACTTGGCCGCCGCTGGCGACGGTTCGCTTCGTTTGCATGATTATGTCGCCAAGTCCCCCCCAACCCCCTCTGTGGGTACATAACTCAACAACAAACGAAAAAGATGCCTTTTCGGCGTATTAGTTTCGTGGTAGTTCTTATCACGCTCACGCTCACTCCTCACGGAAGCGGCTTGTGCAGCTGACCAAACACTTCCGCTTACTGCCTGCTCGAGGCTGTCATTTCATCGCCAATTTGCATATGGCAGAGAGCGAGAGAGGTTATAAATATGTCAGCGATGGGGGGAATATGAATGTTTTATGAGCGATCGCCGGGTAAATATGAACTCACTGACCTCTCCAGTGTGTGGGGAAGTTATGCTAAAATGATGAAGCTGATGGTTTTACCTGATCCGCTCGTCGATAATAGTTTCGTTAATCCAACTTTTCTTCTATCGTGCACTCGCGATCGTACATCAACGACCGCAAACCGTTGGCTTGGTTTTTGGGCTGGTGCCTCAACTGAAACCACTGATAACCACTGTCCACTGCTTGCAATCCGGCCGTCTTATCTGGTCACCACCTTTCGAATGGTCACCACTGGTTCAAACATGCAAAACGACAAACGCACGGTTTCATTTCCGCTTCGTCTAAAAACCGCGAGCTAGAACCACACCGCCATTATCAGCGCGACGCCCGGCACCAGACGACAGACGGATGATCGGATGATCGGTGCGAACGATCTCGCCGGCCGAAGGTGCCGACAATCACTGGATCGCGCCACGGCTTCGGCTACTTACAGTGCGTTCACGTTGAAAGATGCTCACGACGTTCGTTGATCGTTCTAAATTAATGCCCCCCGTGCTCGTCCGGCACGTCGATCACGCACCAGATTGCAGCCAATGGAATGAACCGGGGGAGGGGGCTCTGGCCGAGGTTGCGAAAATAGCGAAATCAAAACCGTCGCCACGGAAGAACTCGGAATGTGGCCGGCCGGTGAGGTGAGGCTTTAACATTCACTGACGCACTGACGCGTCTTGCTGGTTCCCGTTGTCGATTCAAACATCCATCTGTTGCCACACACCACACACAAGCTGGCCAGCAGATGTGTGTACCGGGAGACGACCACAAGACGAAACCGAGAACCGTTGAAAAACCGTCGAACGGTCGATCCTTGGACTGCCGATCACTCGACTCGAACCACGACGACTGTTGTTGCTGCTCGGTTCAAATCCGTCCTCGAACTGTCTCGCAACCGTTCCCACTGTATGTCATCTCACTGTACCACAACACTACGCACACATACGCATGCACACACACACACACAAACTGTTGTGTGTACGATCATATGCTCCAGGGCGCGCACGCGGTTCTCGCTCCCGTTGTCGAACGGTGTTGTTCGACGCGACGCGATCTCGTGTGGTGCGCGATCTGATGGTGTCGACGGATGCCGGTGATCTGCCGCCACCGGTGGTGGTAGAACCGTGACCGTACCGGCCTGCCTGCCAGCCAGCGCCGAAGAAGACAAAATGAAAAATACCCCAAAAACGCGAAAACTCAACCCTCGCGGTCTCGCGCTCAAAATCACGGGCGAGAAAGAGAGACAGAAAGAGAGAAGAAAAAAGGGGGACCAGGCACCGAGGGGTGGACCTCATGAAAAACGCATCGCGCAGCATATACGCAGCGCTCTGTTGGGCCGCTTTGGTGCGCACGGGCACGGCAAGCGGCAAGCGAGCATAGCGCGGTTATGCTCGCACGAGCGCGCATGCCACAGTGTGGTGCACATCCTTCGTGCGCACTGGCACATTGGCAGGCGAAAGTTGGTGGCCGTTTTGCAGGTGTTTAAATGAGTGGAAATTCATTTTTAAACACTACATTTCGTGCACGATTTGGATGTAGAATTGTATTTTCTAAATATTCATCAAGACTTTAAATTCAATTTAAGTATTATGCTTCACGAAATCAATGTCAAACTCCTTTTGCTGCTTGATATGTTGCGAAGAATAGAACATTCAGGACCTACACGCAAATAATCTCTAGCTGCGTGGCCATCGAGAAAAATCTTTCTCTTCGGTTGAAGGTCTCGGCGTGAAGCGGCATCGCACATGAGACGTTCCCGGCCTTGCGACGATCTCGTGTTGCTCAACGCGTTGAGCAACGGAGCAGCAGCGCATATATGATCGTTCCATTGTTCCTTTCCACCGAAAGCATTGCCCGCACCACCATTCGTCCCTCGTGCTACGAAGCGATAAATAATGTGGCCAACATCGGTTGGTTGGAGCGAGCATACGGCCTGGGGTGCGATAAATCATTAAAAAAAAAACCCCCCATCCATCCTCCCATGGCTGGTCATGGTTGGTTCGCTCGCTGACCTTCGCGAGCGAGCATAAATTGTCGAACGGCCAGATTCTATCGCCCATATGTTGGCATGAAAATGCCACATTATTTTATTATCAAATTCAAAACTAACGACTTTCTATCGTGGGATTTAAATTTGATAATCGTATGCGGCAATTGCATATTGAACGGCCAAAATCGTTTATGGATCGAGCACAGCCACAGCCACAAACGGAAACGGTCCTGTGGGCCTCCCTCTACTTCCCCTCCTTATCTTCGCTAAGCACATCGCCGCAGCTCTTCTTCACACATTCATCACACCTCGGCATTAGCGCTGCATCATTAGGGGCCTGCGAGAGGAGAAACGAAAATAGAAACCCGAGAATAGCATAACACATTAATCCTCTCTTCCAGGCGAAGACGACCAGGCTGCTGCTACTAGTGCTGCTGCTGCTGCTGCTGATCAATTGAATTGAAAATGCATTCCCTGTCCCCTGTCGTCCCCTGTGCAGAAAGCGAACAACAATCCGCACCAAACCGTGATCATATTGCGTGATCCGCGCACCACAAACGATCCGTGCGTCGTTGTTGGACGATGCTGTGTGTGTGTGATCGCAGCTCGCGTGGATTATCGTTGGCCACTTTGGTGAGTTATAGTGAGCAGCCACAAGAGGCCTGGCCCGGCCCGGCCCTGGCTGGTGTCCCATTTTCTGGCGAGATGCACTTGCACGAGATGCGCGATGTTGCAACCAAAAGAGAGCTCTTGGATCGTCGCTTAAGACCCCCGTTCCATCGTTTTAGCAGATTAGCCACTTAGGTATCGAGCAGAGCGCACGGTCCGCGTGAGCAAGTGTGTGCCGTGAGGGGTAGCCCTGCCTCCTGAATCCCTTTCCCCTCCTGAAATAGGAGCGCCACGAGAGATGCACGAGAGATGCACGCAACTCACGTAGAAGTAGCAGCAACAGCGCCACCGCGTTCCGCACACGCGCGGCTAATAAATTAATTTTAACATAATCAAACCCATCAGTAGCGCATCCTCCTTCTCCACTTACTCCTCCTCCATACCACCCACACACACACACACACACGTAGAGACACATGCACTGCAGAAGCAGAAGAGTCGAAGCGGGCGCGCACCGAACTTGGAAAGACGATATTGTTCTCGTAGGAGATCTTGTGCCAGGCAGCAGCAGCATCATCTTCAGCCCCCCTCCCCGTCATCCAGCACACATCACGCCCCCACCCGAACATGGCACAACAAATCGCTTCGAAGCAATCCAACAGCTTTCAGCCCACGTGGTTGGTTGGTTGGTGCATTCGAGAGAGAGAGAGTTTCGATGCAATTCTTGGTCGGTGTCCGACGGTCTTCTGCCGTAACAACCCCTATCCCTTAATCACTTTCATCACCTCGCAGCTCGATTGCCGGTGCCGCCGACGATGCCGCCGCTGTTGCTGGTGCTGTTGATCTCTGTTCTGTTTAGT
Organism: Anopheles darlingi; assembly: GCF_943734745.1. NCBI lineage: Eukaryota > Metazoa > Arthropoda > Insecta > Diptera > Culicidae > Anopheles > Anopheles darlingi. The sequence goes on along the minus strand of NC_064874.1, from coordinate 34,012,015 downwards.
AACAAATGCCGTGGGATACATGCCCGGGGGTTCAGGGTTGTGAGGAATGAGGAGCAAGAACAACAACAAACCGCAGCTCGTGCTGTTGATGCTGCTGATGCTGCTGTGTCCCGTGTGCACCGAAAGCAAAACGATCTACGCCGACGGGGAATGAGGGAATTTTAAAAGCCAGATTGCTTCAAACGTCACGAATCAATCGCTGATGCGCTGCAAGCAGCAGCAGCAGCAGCAGCAGCATGCCCCCAGAGGGGGAAGGGCGGTTACGACACCTTTTCTCCACTCCCGGGGCCCAGATCGATCGCTCTAAACGACGACGACGACGTCGATCGACCTGGCACTCGTTCGATTTCGACACTTTTTTTTCTCTCTTCTTCTAAATAAACCATCATTAGAGGCAATGCTGGTGGTGTTGGTGTTGGTGAACCCCTTTTTTTTTCTTTAAAGGTGGATCATTAGGAGTGTTGGGGAGGGTTTCGAGCGAATGGCATTTCTGGAGTGGCTGGCAATTCAATTACAAAGTTTCTCGCGGGAGTTTTTGCGGGATTGCCACGACAGCACACTGTTGGAGTCAGCAAATCCGGACGCAAAAAAAGAACAGGGAAACAAAAGAGAAGAAGTTGGATCTAATTTGCCGCATCTCGGTCTGTGTCCTGTGAGCTGCACTGCGATGAAGCTCTAGGCAGGAGGACAAAGAGTCCCAGAATTGATGTTCCTGCATGGACTCCACTACCCCTTTGGTGAGGATATCCTGGCAACCGAAATTTAATTTCCTTTTCTGCAAACACACACACACACAAGCAGCAGGAGCGTGTGATCTCGTTTCGGTGTTTGTTCTTCTCCGCAAGGAATTCTTCCTTTTCAGTAGCACCGAAGACCCACTACTACTCAAAAGACAGGCTATAGATACGCGAGCGTTGCGGGCGTTGCGTTCCGTCTCCGTCCTTCCACATTTCGCACCGTCTGTCGCGTTTTGCCATTCGCCAAAAAATCGGTTCCTCAACGGTCCCGAGATAGATGCCGAGAGAGAGCGCGCGAGCAGATTGCAAGCGGTTCTCGGTTCTAAAATTGAGGCACACGCGGTCTTGCGGGAGCACGTACTGCTACCCATGGGCCAGTTAGGGAACATGAGGTGTGGTGCAGCTCCGTCCCTTGTTGCCACTTGTGGGGGACCATCTATGCATTCGTCTTCGAGCTCGACCACAGATGACAGCAGCAGCAGCAGCAGCATCACATTACGATTTCGGTTCGTTCGTTCTGTTGCTGTTGCTGCTGCTGCTGAGGAGTCTGCATCCCAGTGCCTGTCCTCGTAGTCCTCCTCTTGTTCTTCTAACGTGTCTTCTATTCCTAGGACCGGCCGCTAACCGATGTTGTTCTTTGCGTCCACCTTCGCCTGACTGCCCTTCCCCACCTCTCGGTGCTGATCGTCGCCATGGGCCCTTCTTCCTTCGCTTCGCATATACACGGGTTTATGGCTTTGCTGTTGCTGCTGCTGCGACTCGAAGAAGGGAATACGTGATCAGGAATAGGCAGAAGTTGGGAAGGAAGAGGAAGAAGCGAAGCAACAACACGCGGCAGATGTTTCTCTGGCGACGGACCGAACCGGACCATATGCCAGCAGGGCACCGGCACCGGGGGTTTGAGGATCGTTCGAAATTGACAGCAGCAGTAAAACCTTCTAGGCATCAGCATCAGCAGAGAGTCCCCGGTTCCACCGGGACTGCCGCTCTAACGATCACCCTCATCCTCTGAGCACGGCCCTCGGGGGTCGATCGAGACGATCGTTTAGCGAGAGATCGATCGCGAGGAGCAGGAGCAGGAGGCTGGACACTCGAGGACCTGGATGTCTGGAGGAAATGGCGGATGATGGAGTGTCCAGTCGAGGAACACAGACAGACAGACAGAGATGAGTGTAAAATAAATTAAATGATGCTTCGACTGCTTCCGATGCACCAGAAGGTAGAAGAGCAAAGCAGGGAAAGCAAAGCAGCGGCGTTCGGCTGCGCATAGGAACAGGCAAGACGCTCGAACCGCCTTTCTCTTGTATCCGGATGGGATCCGGACACATCACACAATCATCATCCTTCAAAGGCACACAAACATCCGGAGAGTCCTCTGGCTCAGGGAGAGGGGACTGGTAATGAAGATAACATAATTTAAGAGCCATTCGCTAGCGAGCGTCGAAGATCATCGGTCGAGGGTCGATTGTTGGTTGTTAGCCATCCATTTCGAGGTGATTGCGAGGTTCCTTTCCCCAGGGAGGATGCTTTTTTGTTACTTGTTTTGGTTTTAAACGCCACCTTTGCCACTCCGGCCAGTAGCAGTAGATCCCTTGAAATCCCTTTTTTCAATTAGGAAGGAAAATCGAGTCGCAGGCTGAGGGGAAACCTGTGTCCGGAACTAGGGCGTACCGGACCGAAAGGTAAACAAACTTCACACCCGTAATCAAAAGCGAATAGAGGACAGTGTCCCCTTGTCGACAGTTAAGGAGAGGGTCTTCGTTGAGATACCCACGAGGTAATGTGTAATCGTCTTAAAGGAACGTCGAATGGACTACTGACGATTGGTGTCTCGGCTGACAGCCGATTGTGGATGACGTATTGTGTGACCTCATCACTCGTGGTGATCGATCGCTTTGTACTCGGTACCACGGAACCACCACTTGCGTAAGTCGTTCCCTTTTGCTCCCTTTTTTTTGGGGAGGGTTTAGGTTTGTTATCGTACGAGAACGTGCAGCTGAAGATAACACGACGCATGCTTAGCACAAGCATTGAAGGCATTGAATGTAACATCAACTGACAATGGACTCGAGCTCCGAAGGTTCTTTAGCCTCCAGAGCAGAGGCAGAGTATTCGGTGGCGTAAGTTAATTTCCTAATGGCATTTCCAGCCCCGTGATCGTTTCCCCGAAAAATTCCACTCCAGCTGTTGATGATGTTTACCTTCGACAGCTCCTCGCGACGGGCGACAATTAATTGTTGGCCAAGGACCGGGGACGATCATTATAATTCTCTTTCATCCTGCCTCACATCACCTGAGCACTGAGCCCTGAAATGTCTAACATATCTTTGACGAAACAATTCGCTTAAAATTCCTCATCCCGCAGAATCGGCATTAGGTTTTTACTTCAGAAGAACGTTACGCACGGTACGTCAAAGTAATTCGCAATCGAATTTGGTAACTAATGCCTCCATTTTGGCGCTCAATTGTGCACACGCCAAGAGGGGAGGCCCATAATTGGGGAGACAAATTATCAAACGCGTGCAAAAAGAAAAGAAAAACGAAAACCACGCGCCAAAGAGAAAGCACACCCAGGGAGACAAGCTGCGTCAGAATGGTTCCAGTACAAGCTGCTTGCCCCCAGGGCATAAACAAGGTACCAGACGCCGTTAGAACCGCCAGGTGCTACCAGGTGCTGCCTGCCGTTCTGCAACAACATTACTTCCTGTAATGTTGCATCATTCTCGCCACTTATGCCACAACGTTGTGGCTCTCTTCTGTTCTGTTCTGTTCCCGGCCTTGAGGCGGAAGAAGTCGACTTTTCACTAAACACACTATCGGGTTTCCCCGGACAGCTCGCCTGCCCTCCAGTCAACTGTTTGAGGTTAAACGTCTACAACAGCAAAGCAAAGCCCCGTCTCTCTGGTCGAAAGTCATTTGCACGGCTGGAAACTCAATTAGCAAGGGAGTCGGAGCCGGACGCGGTCCGAGTTTTTGCGACAACCCAGCGCAACGACTCGCGAAGCCCCCCAAATCGTAGCCCTTTTTTGTCCAGGGGGGGACCCTTGTGGGGAGCGTCCGTTTATTTTGTTCCGTTTGTTTTCCGCTCTTGTATCTTGTCAGAATCGCGTAACCACAGCATACTACGTGAAACCACGCCACGGGGAAATGAACCTCGGTTTTGTTTGCCCAGAAACCCAGAAAGTCCAGTGGTGGTGAGGGCCAGGTGTTGAGCTCGGGCATGATGCCAAACCGTGAGTTGTTGCTGCTGTTACTGCCGTTGCTTGTGGTGGATGCGGTCGTCGTCGTCGACTCTCACCTGCCAACCGTGATTCGATTCCGGTTCCGCTCCAGGAGCACCGTCGTGGTGGTGGTGGCGGCGGCTGCGTCAGTGGCCAGCAGCAGAACTTCCTTGCCACCTGCGAGACTCAATCAAGGCAGAGAGCGCGCGATCGCACGCGACTCAGCGACTCGGCGGAGAAGTAAAACAAGGAAACCGGCGTCGGCGGGGAGTTTTTTGGTTTTCGAGGTGGTTCCAGTGTGTGCCCTCAACAAACGTACAACAACCAAAAAAAAGCGTAACAAAAACCCCCGCTCAGAGGCACAGAGTGTTGCGAGAGAAGATAAACAGCAGGTGCATCACCGTCACCGTCACCTTTTTGGAGGATCGCTCGCTCGCTGTGTGCGCGCGCTGTTTATCGAAACGGCCAGCTCCAAGGTTCGCCCTTTTCATAACGCATAATGCATGCACGAGGGGCCGGTTGGTTGGTTTTTGCTCTCTGGCAGCGATCCCCACGAATTCAGCTTTTTGCTTGGAGTTTCCTTTCGAACCGCGGCGCTTTCCTTATTTTCTTATTTGCGGGTCTCTCTCTCTCTCATGCTCTCTGTGCACTTGTGATGCGAGACCCGCATTGGCCTGCACCGAAAAAGGTGCGAAATGTGCGGAGGAAATCCCGGGAGGACGCGAGGAAGAGAGGGCAAGTAAGGGCGAAAAGCAATAAGCGATCGTGCTTCTTATGCACGCGGCGCACTGACGGGACGAGATATCATAAAACCATCCTCGTCAATGGCGTCGCTGGCCATGGACCACGTGCTCGGATTTTATCGGCATCGGACACCGGGCACCGCGCACGCTGTGTGTGTGTGTTGCAACACAACGTAAGAGATGCAATCCCAGCCGGCCCCGGCCCGAATATTGATGATATTCGATTCCCTACCTAATTATGCCATGCCATGGTATTATAACCGGGGAACCGCGTACGTTCCTTAATGCCCTCTCGGTTCCAGGCTTCTGGAAACGAAAGGGGATGCAGCGTGTGCAGCTTAAGTGCAGTAAGGGGTGACAGGATGAGTTGTTTGGACATGGTTTTTAGAAAAAATATATTTTATATCAGGATGTTTTGTAGAAAATTCGCTCCAAAAATTAAAGGAACTTGAATATGTTTAAGAAATCCCCAACAATGTCATTTACCGGCTAAAGGCACAGTTTTTTTTTTACCAACAAATAAGCAAAATTAGTTCCACAACATCACTCCAAAGAACCTTATCCTTGCACTGTCCTCAAACCCCTAATAGGTTTAATGAAGACAAGGCATTCTCTTATTATGAATTATGAAGAACTCGCACCGCCAGGCCATCGGCTAGGTGGATAGGGCAGCCCCTGGAAGATACCGAAGCCCACCATTACCTGGACACACACCGCACACCGGTGCGTCGTCATTGTGTGTCGTGCCCGAAGAAGCTTTATATCAATTCTCTTCGCCACAGCCCAGAGCCCAGGAGCCAGCCGAAAGCGGTCCGCAATGTAAAACTGGCAGATGTTTCAGCGCCTCGTCGGTCGTAAGACGCGCCTCCGACAAGGAGGTGTAGTGGGGGTGTAGTGAGAGGCAGAAGAGGAAAAAAGGGGCTCTAACACCGAACACACATAGCCATGCCATGTGCCTCTTCTATTTGCTCTCGATTCATTACGCTCCTTGTAGCCTCTCCGGGCGCGATGGTACCAGCAGCAGCAGCACCAGGCACCACCTGCTCGGGATATCCGATTCGTTTCCACTTATCCTTTTGCCCGACGAACGTACAGGCCCCGGCGTACGAGGAGGTACGAGGAGACGACGCATTGATCGTTCACCAGACCTCCTCTGTCTCGGTATAATGTTACTCGAGCACTTCCTTTCCGTCCTTTTTTCTTTCACGGGACAATATGCGGGGCTCAGATGCGTGATATGATCACGTCGAAGGTGTCCTGGTTCGTCCTGGACTGAACAAGGATATTATCCCGGTACGCTCAGTAACGCGCCTCCCTCCGAGTGGTTTGTCGGGGAAACAACTTCATCTCGGCCAAGTGCCACGGAAGGAGTAGCGGTACTGTACAGTACGTCATTCCGAGCTCAATGAGCGTTGTGTGTGTCTGTTAGGATCGTCCGTGGCCCTCTAACACCGTGCTAATGATAATAATCCCCTCAAGTGGAGGCATAATAACAATAATGTTACTATACTCGCGTGTCGGGAACAACCGCGCGCGCCCCCTCCCGATGGATGGTGTTGCAGGCGCGTTGTTGTTCTCCCAAGAGGATCCTCTTCCCATTCGGTACCGCCTTCGGATGATGATGATGATGACAGACGCATACCATACATCCACAATTCACTTACTTGCTTCCCGGACGGGGCATGTTTTCCGCGTGTGTGGAAGTGGAAGTGGAAGCGAATTGGAATCTGACAAAGTCATTCTGCTTTTTATCCAACTGGCGAGGCGACGCTCATTGGGAGCACTATTAGGCGCTTTGGTTTTCGGTAAGGAGTGAGAACGGAATGCGCTGCTGCTCTGTGTCGGTAACATATTTTATGTATAGGCGACATGTTGTGACGATGATACGCGAACCCATTACCCGATCGGTAGCATGCTTTCGATGGACAGAGAGAGAGAGAGAGAGCGCCACGGAAGAGTCTTTGGAAGGGCTTTGAAGTTGGTGCGACGCGAGGCCGTGGTGTGAAGGACATTAGCCATGTTGCTCATGCATAAAGGCATAAGGTGGAGGGCCTGAGACACTTTTCCCTCTCTTCGAAACCCCTTATGCGGTGCTCCGTTAGGTTGAGATTGTTATTAGTGCGACGATCGGTCGACTCAATCGCTAGTGACTGTTAATGAAGTGATAAAGACGACCCTCGCTGACTGACCATGAAACCAAACGGTGAGATGTGGCTAACGAACACTAATGTTATGATTAGACGCAACACGCAAGGTTGATCAGTGGACGTCCATTTCTATTGGCCACTGAAGTGAACCACACCTTGGAATGGCCTAGAGCCGGTTTTGAATACGGGATCCCCCCACAGAGAGGAGAAATGCGAATTGCGGTAATGTGGAGTTGCGTGAGCTCTCTTTGGCAACCTGCTCTGAAATGTTTTGTTTTTTGTAATGTCCATGATGTTGGTGCAAAATACGAACACATCCGTATCGATATCGCGCGACCGTTACCGAACCCTGCGCCGTAGGTATCGACTTACCCCGATCAGATTCTCCAGCTCGCCGAGCCACTCGCTCAGCAGCTTCTCCGGATCGTCCGCCAGTCCCGCCATGCTGGACTTGGCTGCGAGTTAGGGTCTGAAACGAGGAAAGCATACTGTTAGTATGGAAAATCTGCTAGTAAGGCATGCGAAGTGCTAAAAAACAAAGCCCAGAAGACCGAAATGTGTAGGAAACTTGATAAACTTGAGAATGGTTGACAAAAAATATAAAAAAAAATCTCTGAAAAAACTGCTTTGGTCTTACAGAGTGGAAAGAGCAATAGGAAGATAATGATGCCCAACTATGCTATACCGAATAGCTTGTTTTTACAGTATTGCTATCTAGGACGATATCTAGGACGAGGTGTATGGTGTTTAATACGAAAGAAACAATCAGAAACAGTCGCACAGCGTCCCAATTATTCATGGGAAGTTAATCGTATCGGACGGCCATCGTTAAGATCATTTTCGAAGATTATAGTTTGAATTTTCGAAATTGCGACTGTTTCCGCCCAAAGTTATGCAGTAAAGTACGCCTAAAGTTATGCATGCAATGAGTGCTTATTTTATTTTTCGCTTACTCTTAAGCGCGAGAGTGAGATAGAGAAAGAACGCCAGAGTCCTCTATGCGGTGTACACGTGAAGCTCGGTTTGAAGAGACCGTTTTCAAATCGAAGTTGCCGCGAAAATTGCAAAATTGGGAAGAACCATAGCTTAAAGATAATTTTAAAAGGCTTAGATCCAATATTTTAGTGACATTGGCGCACACTAGCAACGGGAACAGCAAGACGGAGCCGTTCATACCCGTAAAACGGACAGATGCAACACGCAGCTTCAAACTCACGCTGCGCATGAGTATCGATCGATTTCAGTGAATTGTAAAGTGTTGCAACTTGAGACGGAATCGACCTTCATTTCAAAATTGTTGGACCACTTAGGAATTAATCGTCGATGGTGCTCGATCTCCAAGTAAGTAAGCTACTTACATTTGAGCTAAAGTCCAACACAAAGACCACTCATACAGCGGCAACTCAATCAGTCCGAACATTTGGAATTTAGGTTGAGGAATTAAACAGAACGACTTATGCTACAGCAATGCATAACAACAGACACGCGACTCACGGAACCGAACCCACGACCCAACGCGTTACGTTTTAGGGGAACACTACTCCTCTGGAACACTGACCTGTGGGGCAATTGGTCGGCAAACAGATAAATAATAAACGGTTACGGTTCATTTGCTTTCCAGCGCTGTCACAAGGCGTAGAGGCGGCGACCAGGTTTCATTGATCCGTTTCAATACCCACCATCACGCTCTTTGGCTCACACACACACACACACACACACACACACACACACACACGCACACAGTTTTGCTGGTCCAGTTTTCCCGCTCCACCACCACCAGCACCAAACCATACGCCAGCGTGTACCAACGAAAGCGGAAGGTAAACAACGACCCAAACGGGAGAAACCGAGGCCCCGGGTCTGTGGGTCTGGGGTCACCATGGTGGTACGCACGCCATGTCGGTTCCGTCGGAGCTGGAGGACCAACATTGTTTATGCTGGGTAAACCTATGTGGCCAATTTATCAAAGTGTCTACAGTAGAGAACAGCGGCACACTCGCTCGCCAAACCACTCGCGGGCCAAACCGGTAGAACGCACTTCCACGCGATCTCTTGCTCGCTTATAGCTGGAGATGCTGGGCTACGGCTGTGTGTGTGTGTGCCTGTTGGATGGCCGGTTGGTGCACCAGGCGATCCCCCGGGTTGGTCGCTCGGTTGCGCAAAACTGGAGCACGCAATGGAAATTAATAACTTCCTGTGCCCGAGTGCATTCCAGAGTGTGCGGTTCGTGGTCGTCGATTCTCATCAGAACCTTCGCTTTACATCGTTTTCATGCTGTGTGTGTGCGTTGGACACTCCACTCCATTCGATTGCAACAGCACAGCGTGATTCTGAAGGAACCAGAAAGTGTTCGCCTTCACTGCGGCCATTACTGCCGTGATTTACTCGCCAACGTGACAACTTCAGCTCCTTCCGTACAAAGTGCAAGCGAGAAAACGTGAAATGGCAAAACGGGGCACGTTCCCTTCGGAATTTCAGCAAAACCAACAACAAAACGATCGTGCGCACACACCGACGCAATTTTCATTCATCGCACTTCCTCTCCGAGTACGAGCGCAGGATGATAATTGTACTTTCCGCTTCTTCCGTTCGACCCTTTCCTTGGCGCGAGAAAAACACCACATAAATCAGGCGCCGCTCAAGTGCTGTGCTGCAGCTCGCAACCCGCCTTTTTGCACACTCTCGAGGGGCGAGAGCGGCTGGATGTGGAGCGAAAAATGTGTTTATTTATTACCGCAATTCTCAATTTTAATTATGAAACCAACTCCCGCGAGGTGCGAACCGGAAAAAGTCCGGAAGAGTTGAAACCATCGTCGTCACCATCGTCATCGCTTTTGAAATCAGAAAGTTACGTTCGAAAGTTAGATTAGAAGTTGTAGAAAGACAAATAAGCCCGGGGGGGGGGGGAGTTGAAAGGCAATCTTATGCTCTCTACCGTCGTGCGCCACAACAAAACCAGAAGGGACGCCGCGACAAAGTGATTGATTTGTTCCCCGGGAAATGAACAAACATGGCCGTGGTTTGGGTCCGGGAACAACATATTACTTTCGAACGGGAGGACGAAACCAATTGACGACTGTGTCCCTCTCTGCATACCACCCAAAAAAAAAGGAGCAAATTTGCATAAGAAAACGGTAATGAAACCGGGACGGCGTTCGGGACAGCCAGCAGCCAGCCAGCCAGTGAGCACAGGTGGCAAACAATCAACATACGCACTTTATTGTTTGTCGCAGCGATCGCTAGCCGGGGAGTCAGTCAGTTAAACAACAATTTCTAGCTAGAAAAGGGTGAACCGCTCGAGTGAAAACAAAAACCCTAGTGACCTCTTACCATCAGCAGCAGCATAGAAAAAAGGGTCTCGCATAGACATGCTAGCAGCCCGAAAACGAGTTCCATCTAGCCCTTTCAACCGATACAACACACACACACAAACGTGCGGGTCCAAACCAACTACCAACCCCTCGGATAGCCCGAGAGTAAAGCCCAAAATGGGTCACAACTCCCGCAGCAGAGAAGGTCAGCAGCAGCGTCAGCGTCAGCGACGATAAACAAATCACTGCCACGAGGCTCAGCTTCCTGGCTCATTGTCACCAGCGGCACCTCCTTCCTTCCTTCCTTCCTTCCGGCGCCTTCCACACCTATCCCTCGAGGGCGCATTAAAAACAAAATAGAGAGAAAAGCTTTTTCTAATTTCTCCAACACAGCCTCCTGCTGCTCTGCGGTTTAACACTCGACACTCGAGTCCCGAGGAAGAGGAACGAAAGGGAAGAAAGTTTTGCGGCCCAGATCGTTCACTCAAATCCAACCTCCTCATCCCCTCCCCCAGATAGGGTGGTCAGAGTGCTGCTGCTGCTGACGGATCCATCAGGTTTTGAATGCGTCAATCCCCCCCCGGGGAGCGAAGGCAGAGAAGGAGTGTGTCCCCGTGGCCTGGGGATACTTGATACCCGGCCCCGCAGGAAAGCTTTAACCTGGATGTGCTACAGCTTAATCTGCCCAACGCCTACGGCCAGAGGCCTAGGCCTCTCGGTCTCATCGGTGTGATGGTGTGCGCTACTTGTGGCACACATACGCCTCACTCCAGCAGCAGAAGGAAGGTGTGTATGCAAATGATGACGATGCTGATGAGGATGATGATGATGATGATGAACGTTGCATAAAATTACACTCGCTGTTCACCTCCACCGCTGTACCAGTATCACCGGGCGCATCTTGAGGTCTCTTGAGGTAGCTCCTCAGCTCCAGCGAAAAACTGGGTTAGTTTGTGGCCACCACAACGCATAGACACCAGGCCAGGCCGCAGGCATGACACTAAACACTGTGACAAAGGCGCAGAGGATAATGGTCGAGGGCAAGGTAAGGCGAGAGGCGAAAGCAGCAACAACAACACGATCAATAATTGGAAACCCATTTCGTCTTCGAGCTTTCGAGCGTCGCGTCGTCTTGAGGCGGTCGTTTGGCCGCAGCACTCACTCTGAGGCCCCAGACCAGCGCCGCCTGGGGTCGACGGTGGTACGATGATGGCTCGAAATGGAGTGGCCTGTTTGGTCGGCGTGGCCCTGGACTGGCGTGGCTTGGGGTGGCCCTGAGAGGCTGCACAACAATGAAAGCATAAGTATGACCGACGACGCAGACGGCGCACCAGCAGCACAGCATAGAGAGGCCCCCTCTAGGGCCGGAGCGCCACTTGGCTTAAAACGCCATCGCCTAATGGTGGTTCGAGAGGTTGGTAGTAAGGTGCTTGGCCACGATAGCAACTTTACGTTAAGAACTGTCAAAGGTTGAGGTTGAAATAGAGTTACTATGGTGACCAGGTAGGGTTAAAATGAAAGAAACATTCTTTAAGATCGATTTCTTAACTCGGTTGGAATGTAAGTCGGATTGTAAAGAACTGTTTAAAGGGCGTGACGCGAATTCTACGTCCATATGGCACTCTCTCCTTGGTGCGTTGTTGATGTTTGTTTAAGATTTACAAAACAAAGCTGCTATCGTGACCGTGCATCTGAAAGTATCTCAACTTACCAACTGACAGCAAATGAAAGTTTCTTTACTGTGAAAATGTTGCTATCATGGCCATGCACCTTTAGATGCTATAGGCGCCACGGTTAGCTGGTGAATGTATGTTAAACTCAGACGACGCTGCAGATGGATAGCATTATCTATCGGTGTGAAACTAAGCCACACACCAGCACACACACACACACTGGAGTAACAACCTGATCGACGATCGATCATCGATAAGATGTCATTATCTAGCGAGAAACGGCTGGCGCTAAAACCGGTCCATCGATACCCACCCCCGGGGGACGGGGAGGTTACTTCGCTGACAATAAAGCTCAACCACCACCACTGCCAGACTATCCCGAGACTAGATCTAGCAGCACTGGCAAGCGACAATTCGGAGAAAGGAAATCCATGGAAACGCCCTCCACGACCATGCAAACGATTCTATTCCGGTGGAGTGAACAGAATAGGTTCAATCCGGTGGCAGTTTCTAATGAAGATATTTAGATTAACAATCATCATCATCCTCTTGGAACCGTAAAGGCAGAAAGGGACACGACACGTCCGTAAAAGGAGCGTTCTGACGATGATGATGATGATTGTGATTATTATGGTAACAACCGGAGAGAGAGAGAGAGCGCCCGAATCCGACGCCAATATGCCGGCCTACTACCAACATCTTACGACATCCATAAACGAAATGTCATTATCCGGTCCTCGTTTCATGGCCTCCATGCCCTGGAGTTTTGCATCGGCATCAAGGGATCGGTGCGCCATGGTTGCGGGGAAAGGTGTCACTTGGCACGTTCTTTACCATTTCAACTACTACTCCGCCATCACCACCGCCACCGCCGGATGGAGCGCACACCGGAAACACCGAACGGATTATCCTTTTAATAATGGATGACAGCACTGAGGACTCTGACAGAGACATTATCGAGCGTAACAACACAGAGCGTATTTATGAGCGCACTAACCGTCAGCAGATTGGCGTAACAGCGTGATGGCGACGTCCGCGAGTACCGCACCGACCATATGTGGAGCGAAACGATGGTCCGATCGACCGATTTGCAACTGGCGTGTGCGCGCCGACCAGGGGTGGAGGGAGGGGTATTCGCGGTTTCCATCGGTGACAGGCCACGGTTACGGTTACGCCGCCGTGCGTGCCGAGTGTACTTAAAAGACCGTTTTCTATGCCCTTTCATCGGCGGCAAATGAGTGGCCGTTCTGGTGCAGCCACAGCCACAGCAGCAGCAGCAGCTTGCGCCTGAACTGGAAACCCTCTTACTCCGCGCTGTGACCGTAGCAGTGGCCTCACACTGATGACGAGATACACGCGTGGCGCAATGCAAATGTGGACCGCAACCGAGTCCACTCTGGCGCCTGCTAAGATGAGATGGCCGGCCGGCCGGGCAGCCAGTCAGTCGGACGAACCGCCATATTAGAGAAGTAAGCGGCGTTGCGGCGACAAACGCATTGCACGCCACTGACGCATTACTGACGCTCTGTGTCGAGGCGCCACCAAGGCACACTATGGATGACGCCGGCGCACACGAATGGCTAAAAGAAACATTCGGTTTCTGGTAGGCCGTTAAGCAAAGGATCGATATGCTTAACGATGAGGTTAGTGGATAAATTATCCTAATCTTTGATCAATACTTAGCAGACTACTAGACGCCCTTGTCTAGATTTCTAGAAGATTTTATATAATATTCAAACATTTTTACTTAGATCTGAGTAATGTAATGAGGTATAATAGTTTAGATACAGAAATTGGAAACATACCAACCATTTTAAAAACATTTTGTCGCCAACGAAATAAAATAATTTACATTTCAACTTTTTAATTCAATTAAATGATAAAAATATGTTTTTAATTTCTTTTCGCAGTGGTATCGATAGAAGTTGTGGAATGAAATTTTATTCTTCATCTACTGTTTAATGCTGCAATGCTGATGGCTTAACGTTAACCAAGAAAATAATTCAAACCTTCAATTAATAGCACTAAGATATCGATGTCTCCAAATACACTGTTTCTAGCAAATTGTAGCTCATTGCTTCTACCTCTTTGCAGTGTTACTATAACTTAAATGATTGATAATAATGTTGTAAACTCATATTTTATCCTATAAATATCTGTAATTTCGCAATCGAATCAGTTTAGTTAGTGAACTATTATGATACGAAATATACAATAAATTATTAGAAAAATATGTCCAACATAGACCCCCTTCCACCGTGCTGTCTACGCCGATGACGCGCCAGTGAAGGTGAAATGAAGCCATCATGCTGACCACATCACAGCTTCCTGGCCTATACCTGGCGACAGTCTCGGTGCCAGAGTTGGTATGCGATTGGCGCGCGATTGTTACACCGTGCAAACGGCACGCAGTCCGTCCTTCGGCACGAAAGTGATCCGTGGCCACTTTGCTGGCGACAACAGCTGCTCGTGACGGGCCTCGAGAACCTCGATCTAAGGACGGAAGTTATGCTTTTGCTTTACGGAGCAGCAAGAAAACCACTTATCACGTAATGATAATAGCATTCTTTGTGCCGCGTAGAGAACAATATGGCCCTCGCTACGGGTCCACGGGGAGTCCACGTCCACCGGACAGTCATCGGGGCACACTGAGGGCCGTGTCTGTCACCTTCGCCTTGCTGGGGAATAACTCATTTATCATCGTACCAGCGCGCGGACATCAGCGACTCATCATTAGAAAGCGAGTGGAGTGGTTAGGGGGGAGGATGGAAGGGTGGCTTCCACCAAGGCCGCCGCACAGGTTCCGAAGATGAATTAATCCGATATTCTGATCCGATACGACCGTCGGTGCCATTACTTCCCCCCACCCGGTTTGACGTTTGACGACATCCAAGGTGAGTTTATATCGATTAGCGTTAACTTCCTTTGGAAAGGGTCGGAAAGGCCTTTCCCATGTCGATCAAATGTACGATTATCCATCCGGCCGCGTATCAAGCTCAAGCTCCTTTCACCTTCGTCACCATTACGTCACCGGCGCATTTGTCAGATTAATCTATCTAGCCAAGAACCGACAGATGAGTGTTATTTTAATGTTCAATAGGCACAAATGGTGGAAGCTTCAATCCTAAGCACACACACACGGCCACAAAGCGGATGTATTGTCTTCATTTTACTGTTGAACCACGCCACAACATGCCACGCCACGCTACGCCAAGTCTAATCTTATCATCAATTTCGATCAGACATTCCAGGCGCGGCCAAAGCGTTTTACCGCCTTAAATCCGTCGTCCCCTCTTCTCTTCTCAATCTGGAGGGCTGTCGCCATCAGTGAATGCAAACTGCGGCCTCCTCGGCGTGCACAAGACACCAGCACGGCCGGAATGTGCGCCACGACCGAAACGCCACCAAGGCGCCTCGGCGACTTTGCAATCAAACCGCATCTGTAAACACGCAATAACTGTTGTTCCCGCACGACACTTACTACTACTTCTGCTGGCTACTGCGGCTACTGGGTGCACCGTGACCACCGTCTCCCCCGCTCCCTTCCAAAAACCTTCATCAAAGACACTTAATTCCGTTAATCGGATCGCGTGACGACGCAAACTCTGGCGCGTCCGCGTCTGCCCTGTCTGGGGTTTAATTTGGAAGGAATTCCGCCATGTTCGCGATCGCGAAAAGAAGCAGCAGCAGTAGTAGCAGCAGCAGCAGCAACTCCCTGCGCCATGGCAGCAGACGATGATGATGGGGCAACAGATGGCTATCAGATGGTGTGGCTCGGCCGAGGGCTGGAGATTCGCGCGTCCACTTTGGCTTTTTATATTAATATTTTCTCGACTTTCGCTTTCCGACGTGCTTGCCACCCCCTGGGGGCGGGGGCCGAAGTTCAGGTTCCACGAAAACGCGGAAGATCATTCACGCTTTAGAGTCAGAGTCTGTTGGATGGATTGGAGTCGAGTTAAACGCGGAACGGAACGCCTTAAGCCCTGACAGTCGATTGGGGGGCGAATTGAGAGATAGAGTTTCGTTTTTGGGTGAATGTTTCCAATCATCTGGTGGCCACCATTGGCCCCCGGGGGTCGCTCATTGGGTTTCCTATCTTTCCTTCTTTCCGCCAAATTGTTTTGTGCCAAATTGGACCTTAGCATTTGGGGCTTCTTTTGCTGTTTTTTCCCCGTTTTTTTTTTCTCTTGGGTTAAACACAAAACAGATGTTTCTGCATCGAGCATATCCCGAGATGGGATAAAATGGCCACTTACTGATGACCATCACCGTACCCTCAGTCGTCCGTTCCTTCACCATGTTGCGACCGTAAAGCCTGATTGCATTTAATTACTCAACAGACTAATACAGGCTAATCCTGATCCGGTTTCCATTCCATCCCGGGTGACTCCGCTCTAGTATTGGGTTGCAGGAACCGTAAAATGATTAGTTTACAACACCTCGTATGACCATCATCGTCGTCATCGAAGGTGGAGAAAGAGAGAAGCCACAAAACGGCGCATAACTTGCGTTGTGTTGACCGATTCGACTGTTAAAACGATCCCCAAGTCCACAATCATCACGAGTGTAAGTGCATGGTTCGTGGTGCGTTCCGTTGCGTTGTTTAAATAGAAAGTTCTGAGCCACTAGGATCCGGTGGACAACAGCCCGATGTCCGACACTCCCGGTAGTTGTAACATGATCGTAAAGTGTAGTTACATCGTAAAATGCCAACCAAACGTTCCTGGGGCTCGTACCTTTCGTTCTCCAGAACCTGGTGGTGCAAGAGAAGCCTCAGACCCTTCCTTTTCACACCCCCCCCGGGGAATGTCTCTACAGTTCTCCAGCTCCAGCAGCAGAGATAGGAGGTCTAAGCGATTGGTTAGCGTTTATTTCTTGAAAAGCGAATGTCTCAGTAGGATCCGAGCTCGGTTACTCTCTTTGCTCGCTCTCTCTCTCGGTGTGTGACTTCCCTTCTTCTTTGCTTTCTTCCCTGCCCCGAGCCCTGGCCCTTGCTGGCCATTGGAATGTGTTGCGTTTGGAGCTGCATCCGAGGCATTCTGTCCAAGTGAGACATTTGTCACCTTTTCTAAGCGACCAACAAACCCTCCTCCTCGTGCGCTCGACTTCCTCGTTAACTCCCAGAGGTCCTCCCCCCCCCCCCCCCCGGGGGCTTCTCTTTCGTATTCTAATTTCATTGCTCCGGGCACGTCACGACGAAGGAAAAGAAAAGGTTTACATTTCTCAAGAGAAGGGCCACGGACGGAACAGCCTCCGGCTTTGGATCGGGGAAACGCACCGAGCATCTGATCTCCTCTTGTTTCCCCTTGTTCCATTTACCACCGGGGGGTTGGGGGTTAGTGTCGCGCACGCCACTGAAGACGGCATGATGCAGAGTGCTGTCCGGTGACGAGACGATACGGACTTTGACATTAATGCCCCTTCGGGATCCTACCGGAGCAGTTCCGTGTTCCTAGCAGATGGATGTTAATGTTTTTAAAACAGTGACCCTTCCAGCGCATTCGATTACCAATCGGAATCGGAATCGGAATCGGTGGGGCTCCGGTTCCAATGCTATTGATTTAGCAAATAATCCCGGATAACATGATTCCGGCCATGGGTGTTCAATCCGGCGAGCGCATGTCCCTGGGCTGCTGCAGCTGCCTCTGCTGTTGATGGTATTAGCGAGCGATATGTTGCCTTGGGGCATCCCAACAGGCATTTCACTTGATTATGTTTTGCAACAAACAATAGACACACGCACACACGGACTGAACTCGGTGCGGGGTATAGATTGAATTACATCCCTTAGGAGGTGGAGGAAGAGGCCCTGGGGGAGGAAATGGAGCAGTAGAGAGAAGAGAGAGAGAAGAGAGAAGAGAGAGACAGTCGAGGCCAACGGTTCTGACATTAAAACCGGAGCGCATCTCGCCGACTGTCCCTGACATATCGTTGACGTTATAACGCTTTCCCTCCCCCGGGAATGCATTTCCACCAGGATTGGTGGAACTCCCCCGCGCGTGGGTGTGTTTGCTCGCGCATGAAAACAGTAGCGCATCGGATGACACCAGCATCACTCCGCCTGTGGGTGAGTGGGTGGTTGGGTTAGCATCGATATTATATCGCCCGATGCGCGACGATGCATTCGAATTCGAACTAGGCCAGAAGCAGCAGCAGCAGCAGCAGACTGGCGATGAAATGCGATACAGCTCAAGTGGCCCCAGACTGGAGGGGGACTACAGAACCACGGTAAACCAGGAGCTAAACGCGAGATGACCAGAAGAAGCATCACCGTTCGTTGCTGATGCTCATGGTGATGATGCTGATGATGATGAGGAACAGCGTTTACAGACTCCCCACTTTTGTTGATGGCAATGGAGCATCCGAGATGGAGAGTGCAAAGGGGGGTTTCTCAAACAATCTAATGCTTTTGAGATGTCGCAGCACCCCTCAGCATCCCCCAGAACCTAATGCCACCCTCGGAGGCGATGCTGCATCGAAAAAAACAACCGAAAAGATCGATGGACATTGTGCGCGATGTTGTTTGGACAGCTGAATAGGAGGATGCCGTTAGGGGATGACTCTCTGACACTGAAGGGGAAGCCGAGTAGGGGTGATGGGGAGACACGGTATCCCCTCCCGAACGATCCTCCCCCCCCCGAGTGAAGAGATAGAGGGAGGTTTATGGCAAACAAGTCATTCGTTTCTCGTATCTTGGAACTCGTTTCGAATGCACATCGCTCCCGCCGTCGTCGTTGTCGTTGTCGTTGGGACGTCGTATACAAGACCTTCTTCCAGTTGGAGTCCCTTTGGGGGCCCCTCGTGGGGTCTCTTTTGGTGCAGAAGCAAATGCAGAAGAGAGCCACGCAACGCTTCACTTCGCTTCACTTCGTTGCTGCTGCGCTACTGTGGAAGGTATTTTCCATTTTAATTTCCTTTTCTAGAAATCCTCCTCGACGACCAGATCGTACCGCGTTCGTGTGTGTGTGTGTGTGTGTGTGAGAGAGAGAGAGAGAGAGAAGGACAGGGAGTGTGATTTCGTGATTTGCGCCCCCCCTGAAATAACCCCAGGGAGTGGAGTATCAGGGCAACGGAGCGCCAAACCGTGACAACGGATCGCGCATGGCCCATCGTGTGGCCTACGCATCGACACACCCATAAACCACAGCACCACCACCACCATCACCACCCAAAAAAGGGATTGAAGACACCGGAGGGATTACGAGGATCCGTGGCAAACCCGGCGCGACAGCGCTAATGGCCAAAAGGGATCGACGATGAAGTGAAATCTCGTAAACCATCGCCATCGTAACTCACTCGTTCGATCGGTACCACAAACCCCCCCTTCCTTTGGCAGGGACAACAATTGTTGTCTCTCGATGGTTGTCCGAACCGACCACCATCGACCCGGAAAAAAAACAGAACCGGACCGATCGTCAACATTATGATCAGCGATCGGACATCTTGTCGAGGAGGGGGTTTTTTCGGGTGTGTTTCCCCGGTTGTGGGCATACTTATGCTCGGCCGAGCAAATTCTTTTCACCTTTTTCTCTGGCCATTCGCGACGTAAAAGAGGGGTGGCATGCAGGGTGGATGAGGGGGGGCCTTATGTCGTACGGCGATCAGGGAATGCGATCACCATCCGTTGCGACGTGGATCCCACACGCGTTTGACTCCCCAAAATCGTGCTCTAAATCGTGCGTGCGTGCGTGTGTGCGCGCGTCTGTTTGAAGAGCAGCATTAGAAATTTGAATAAACATAACACTCACTGGCTTAAACACACACACACAGCGAGAGAGAGAGACAGATAGCGACCAAGAAAAAGGAGAAGTAGGAGGAGGAAGGTTGTAACATGACAAACACACGGTACGCACATCACTCACACGGTTTGCGTTCTTATGCGTCGCTTGGAAATCCGATGGGGCCAAGTGTGCTGCTGCTGCTGCTCATGGGAGGAGGTGCCTCAGGGAAGGGAGGACATTAAAAACATGAAACATTGGCTGCATCGCCATGAGATGCATCGCTCGACGCCAACAGAACACGGACCAAGTGGGGGTCGAAGGAGGCCCTTTGGCCGTTACCATGCGAACGCGATGCTCGAAGTAAAATCGGTCGATAAAACTAATAATTCCTCCAAGTACTTTCGGTCTCAGTCGGCGGTTCCGCGAGGCGGTCGCGTCGAGCTGCGGATGATGCTGATGGGTCCACTACCAACACCACCATCAACCCAATTCATCATCGATCCATCCATCGCTGGCGCTGGATCTGGCGATCATCATTATCCCTCTCTGTCTCTCTCTCTCTGTCTCAATTCCCAATTCGTTTGTTCCAGTTTGAATGTTTCGTATCATCATTTTCATCTTCTTCATCTTCATCTCGGGTGTTTTTTTCGGGTTCAGTTCCTTCCATCTCCGGTGCCAAATCCGTCCGCTAATGTTAGCTATCATGCTTCCCAGCGGCAGAGCCGCAAAACATGTTTTTTTTATGCTTCCAACATCCAACAGACTCCATTTTCCCCCCCTTTTTTGCTACCCTATCTCTTGCTCATGTTGTCGATTCGTTCGGATAGATTCCATTCTGGTTATCCAGTTTCTATTTAATGCCAATCGCGGTTTGTTTGCCAATTCATCGGTCGGTCACTCGATTGCTTTCTCTCGCCAGCAGGGCCGGGCCTTTCCAGATGTGGTTCTGTTTTCTTTCTCTCTTTTTCTCTCTTGTGTTCTCAATCGTTTGTTGTTCTGCTTGTTGGCTTCTTTCCAAATGTTTGTGCTTCTCCTTCTTGTGCTGTTCTGCAAAAACGACTTCAAACGCTGCTGATGATGTTGTTTAACTAACCCCCATTTTCGGTTGGTTAATCGTTTTGTAGATTTGCTTTTCCATCTTGTATCGCAGCTATTTCGATAACATGTTAAAGAGCAGAGAGAGCGACACGCTTCTCATCAGATCAATGTTGGTCCTCTGCTTAACGAATGCTAATGATGAAAGGGGCTAAGGTTTATTTTCGGATTTACTTTTATATTATTTCATGAATGATTATCCTTTAAAGAATATTTTGGATCAATCGTAGACAGAAAGCGATTGATTTCTGAAAAATCTTCTTTCATACATGTCTCAAAGAAATTCGCTACGTTGAAGCGATTTTCCCAAAAATCTACACTTTGAAAGCTCTCTTTGGGTTTCCATAAAATTGTTGATAAAAGTGTCAGTTTATAAATATGTAATACTTCTTTTCAACCAGAAGCAACACTTTTTCTACTTCAGAAAGCGATCAAAAATAGAAAAATAGAAAATTTCACAAACACACGACGGGGCTACTTGGATAAACTTATAATCTAACAAAAGTATATTGATTTGTATATTTCAGATGATGCAGTAGAATGCTACGATGGTCAGCGCAAAAAGTATTTTTTTGCAGACACGTTTTATAAAATTCAATTTCATAGACGTAGTTTTTAACTAATCTTTCCCAAATTTGTTGACCAAATGTTCTTTATAAATTGTAAATTGAAATGGCATTTAAAAAAAAAGTTGGATAGTTTTCTCAAAAAACACATTTCAAAACTGAACCTTTTTTACCCGAATTAACCTTAGCACAATTTTCTACACTCTCTCTTGTTCCTACGGAGATTTTCATATTTTTCTGCAAACAGTTTTCAAACACCACAACGCACTTCCTGCTTTGCATTCGTCTCGTACTAAGACAAAGACCAGAACCAAGTGCAGAGACAGACAGCGGGGACAGAGATGGCGAGAGCAGATCGTTATGATTGAGCACCGATCCATCTTCAAGCCGCATTCCCCGTGACCGGCACATTACAATCACAAGGGTTTCATTTGCCCCTTTTTCACCCGATTGGTATCATCTTGCGACCCACCACCAACCGATCCGACCAAGCGCGATACCGTAAATTGAGCGCCAAACATTCATATGCGCGCGTCCCGGTCCACCATCACTTAAGCGCCAGCAAGAGGAGAAGAAGGAGGAGAAGGAGGAGGCGCAGAACATGAGGCGAAGAAGAAGAAGGTGGAGACCGATGGCCGATGATTCCCAAGTCCTGCTTCCTGCTTTGTTGTCTGTCTGTTGTCGGTATTAATGGGGCTGTTGGTGGTGGTGGTAGTAGTGGTGGTTGTGACGAAGCAAGAACCATTGAACCACGCACTTCGCGGTTCGCAAGATCCGCGGCACAACACTCGGCGGTCCCCCCCCCCCCCCCCCCCAACCTTAGACCCCTAGTCCAGACTAACTTGCGATGCGCTAGATGATGAGCATCTCGCGTCGCTTTGGTTCGGTTCGGTCTTTTGGGTTCGTCATGCAGAGTAGAAACATTCTCCATTTGCTTCTCTCGAATGTTTTTACAGCTTCCTACCACGGGCTGGAGCAGCGAACGAGCGGCTCATTCACGCCCGCCACGCCACCTCCGCACAACACCAGGAAGGTGAAAGGAAAAGAGGAGGATGCGTTCCTGTGTTCGTCGTCGTCGTCGTCGTCGTCGTCGTTCGTGGGGCACCTTTAAATACACTTTGGCATGAAAGATGGCACGAGAGGAGGCATGGCGCGACATGCAATAAAATGATCTGAGCATGAGCAATGGCGACGACGGCGACGGCGGCGTCGCGGCCAACGACACTGCCGCGGCTGCTGCTGCTGGCACATCTGGTGGGCAGGAGCCAGCCAACGGTGCTGGCTGCTTCACGATCGCGATCCACCGTGACGACACACATTCGCGCGTTGTCTTTGTCGCCTTCACCGTGCCAGGGACCGTCGATGCCGTCAGGTTTTCGGCCAGTTCGGTCCTGCAAAGACCCTGCCGGTTCCTTCATACCGAAAAAAAACTACCACCACAAGCCAATGATTGGTTCCATTCAGGGCCCCCACCCCTCTGAACCGAAATGAGAGGAGAACGGGGTGCAAAACCGAACCGAAAAGGGTTGAGTTGAGAGGTGCAGGCGAACTTATGGGCAATAATAATCATCAAGCGGAGTTTGAAGGGAGGCAAGGAACTAGAAAATGAGACGAAGGGAGTCCAGGGGGGACGGGGGACCATCCCTTCGATCCACCGATCGTGCGGATCGAAGCAAAGAGCCATCCAGCCATCCAGGTTCGTTCGTTCGTTCGTTCACTTTGTGCGACACTTTGGCTCCGGTACAGTGAGGGACAAATGATGGACCACAGTGTGTGTGTGTGTGTTGCCACGTAGATGAAAGCAGATGTATCGTTTTGTAGTCCTACTGTAACGTCGTTTAACAAATTTGTTATACTTGATTTAGATTGGGAATAAAAAACTAGAAAAATAAATTTCATTACTTCATTACTTCATAACTAAACACGCAAGAGATTGGTTAGGATTTGACTATATCACGATTGATTAAAATCAATTTTCTTTGCTAAAAACATAAATTATTCTAAATACAATACAATAAAAAAGTTATAATATTGTGTTTTATACCAAAAATGGTCAACCGAGAAAAGAGCTCCATTTCGCTCATCAAATCGCGCAACAAAAAAAAACCGCTACATTCAAGTTTAGATAAGCGCCCTGTTCGCGTAACGTGAATTGTTAGCCAGCGTCTTGATTTGACGCAAACACACCATTTCCCGGATGACGTGTACGTGAACGCACATAACATATTCACCTTCTATATTTGTTTTATTTGGCTTCTTTTATTTCAAAAGCAGATAAAAAAACCCGTCCTCTGAAGACTCATGGGTTTTTGCTCGACCGATAATCATTTCACTGTACGCTCCCGTTGGTAACGTTACGTTTCGCATCGCATCGCAACGCGGACAAGAACGGCCGCCTGGATCGTGGTCGTCGTTCTGCGCATCGGCAAAGCACGGCACGTTCCTTTTCCCCAGTTTTGCGAGCGGTTGAGAGGTATGATATCGTGTTTGTCGCGAGTGTTTTTTTTTTCTTTGGTTTTTACGAACCACCGAACCGAAATCAGAACTGACTATCATAACCGCGCGCAGAGAGAAGGCAAAATAGGAGCAAGAAGCAAGACAAGCAGCGGAGACAGAGTAAAAACCGGGCACGACACGACACGACGTGATAAGCGCTGCCACTTATCTGGACCGTACTGTTGCTGCTGCTGCTGCTGCTGCCAAGCGTTTGGTCTGCGCTGCTCGAGGCTCTTGAATGGTGATCTAACCACGCGAGACCAAGAGTGGTGTCCGTTCGATAGATACTCGCGAGAAGGAGGAGGGCACAACTTTGCATGGCCACCCTCCCACCCCTCCCAATTCCTCCTCTTTGGCTGGTACAACGATCTCGAAGGAAATGAGGAAACGTAACGAATGATCGCAGGGGAGGCAAGAGTGGATGTGGTGGGCAATGGTGGTGTGTTGCTCAATGCTCAGAGCTGTTGTTGCCCCTTCCCGACACCATCCCACCTCCTTCGACGTGACGGTGCACGCTCGAGATTCGAGGTCCACGACACACACACACACGGCACGGCACGGCAGAATGCATAAAAGGCCGCAACCGCGACCAGTTGTCGACAGCGTTTGTCCTGCTGCCTGCCCGGATTGGATTGGAGTCGAGGGGGTCGCGCAAAACAAAACGTTCCCTTGCATATGCTAATCCGCCAGCTCCGTGGCCACGGCGACCATATGGTAATCAATTTCACCCGGGCAGCACGGCGATAGAAAGCTACGGCCGCAGCAAATGCCGCACGTCAGCCAAGCACTCCAGCACAGGATCATACATCGCCGCGGTGGTGGTGAGAAGATCTGCTGGTGATCGTACTGCTGGTCCGGACGGGATCGGGACTTTTACCGCATACGGGCCATATTGCTGGAGGGCCATCATGTATCGTCTGTCTGTTGTCTTGTGGACCGCCGCCATAACGTTGTATAAGTTGTTGCTGATGTCTCTGTTTGAAGACAAAACTCGGAGAGACGCACTCCAATCGTGACCTTCATTCATTTGTGGTTTGTTAGACGGGCACGCGGGCGTTAAGGGACGAAGGGAGGGAAGTTCCTCGCAAAACTCCTGGCATGTGTGTGTGTGTGCTTCGGCCAGCTTGTGGCCAATCATTTCAGCCCCCCAAGCAAACCGGGGCGACCGAGCTACGAGCTTTAAACCGGAATTGAATGCTCGGAGGAAGGTGGGTTGTAGATTTGAACCATACACACACGCACACGCATGGGCTGCCCAGCCTACTAGGGAACTGGAAGGCACAAAACTTGTTTCATCCAAATCACACTCACCGAACCACAATGTGTCAATACTCGCCACCGTCCAGATCCAGATCCAAGAAGCCCATGAGGCAGGTCTCTTGGCCTTGACTTCTCTCTGATGTCCACCGAACCACAGGGTGTGTGTGTGATAACAGAGTAGCATGGACACAGATGCTCCATCTTATCTTCATTAGAGATGGTGCAGAGGAAGCTTCCATTATGGTACGCAGGTGAAAAGTAATTGAAGCGCTTCGGTGCAAAATGGATCCGTGGTCGTCACTCCCCCTGGACCGGGGGCCTATACCGGGCGCCGATACGGTGCGTAATTTTCTTAAAAGCTACTCGCAACACGTTCAATATTATGCATCAGTATTTGTCAATAAAATTTCAGATTTACCGAAACTGACAATATATTGATGAGAACCAATCTGTCAGTTGGTTAGCTTTGTTATATGATATTAATCAGGTGTTATGAAAAATTAGATGAATGGTTGAAGCAGGGGGTATTATACACGTATAATACGTGTAGAAGCTTTTGACTGAATTATAGTGCACCAATCAGTGCAGTAGATCAATTTTTATTCTATTTTAGGGCCCCTTTATTTAATTATTTCGGACCAGACCAAGTGGCTATGTTTTGTACTTTTTTGCAGCGACTGACGTCTAATATTGATGCATATGTAGCCGTGGATGATGGAATATTGATAACTATGTCAATGTTGCAGACGATCATTCAAACAAAAGATGTCAATTAAACGCCATTCCTGCATTAAAAATATTTATGTTTAATATTGATCGACCGCTTAAAGGATAGGAACATTAAGCAACACTGGACGAATGGACTGGGCCCGACTCCCCCGTGGGACGATGGCCACAGTTTGCCCCGCAGTTGCGGTCGGGCACAGTCGGTTTGCCAGAGTACATATGATAACTGGTCTTATATGATGGACAGGTTGTTTGTTGGAAGCGAAAAACAGCTGGACAACAGCTGTGTCAGCACGATCCGCACAATCTGCATACACTACGCGCTTGGCGCTTGCTCAGTGATAAGACGTGTGCATGGCATCATTACGCCTTTGGACTAGCAGACTTGCGTCTTGACCTCTCTCTCTCTGTCGAGTGTCGAGCAGCAGCAGCAGCACAATACTTTGTGCGGATACTACTCCATTGCCTTCCGGGATAATTAAGTGTCGTTTACGGCTTGGGTCGATACGATACTAGCCAGCACAGTCCAAGCAACTCCAGAACTCGCGGGCCCCACGGCCAACAGACAGACCGACAAAAGTGGAGGTTCATAAAAGAAAAACTTGAAAATGACTTTTTGAATATTCATACAGGTAATGAGCAGTACTTCTCCTAGCTAGCTAGCTGGCCGGCCTGGTGGTAATGTCCTTTCGAAAAAACAACCTCATCCGAAACCCACACCACCAGATCCGTAGCGAGTGCTGCCACTGGCCTGGCCTGGTCGCTATCTCCATCCCATAAAAACGGGTGCAACAGGAAGGCGTTCAACAAGTTTATGGAACGACAGCAATGACACAGCGTCAAACCTAACCTCAGAAATTTCGGGCACCCCACTGGCAGACACACACGCACACACACAGACCAGGAGGTGGGGATTCGTTCCTCATAATCGTAAATCGTGCCGAGATGATGACTAAATACTCATCTCCAAGTTGCTGCCCCGGGATGCCTGGAGCGGATCACGCGGTGTCTTCTCGCCTGGCGCGTGCGTGCGTGCGCGTGTGTGTGTGTGCATGGATAAGGTTGATAATTCCATTAAAACTCCATCAGCCGGGTCCACCAATCTTCAGCGCGCTCACTATCGGGATCCCGCAGGGGCCAAGGGCTCGAGAACTCGTAAAAAGTCCCCGCCAAACCTTCCCCTTCTTTTGGCCTTCTGCCCTGCCGCAGCACGATCGCGCGGATCAAGCCGATGGACAAAATGGAAATTTCATTCGAGAAAAAGCAGGCGATGCTCTTTTATGTTTATGCTCTGGCTCATGGCTGCTCGGTGTGCCACCCGTGGCGTATCGACGATCGATAGGCGGCGACGGCGGCGGCGACGGCGACGACGATGGTCCTGATCCGCCAAAAAATGCGTGGGTCGTGCTTCGTCCAACGTCCGGAGTTCGCACCGTCCACGATCGATCGATCGATCGATCGGTCACGAGAACCCGGACCGAACTGGCGCTGACTTCGATGATGGCGTTTTGAGGGCAAACCCCAGTTTTTCTGAAGCTGCTGTTGAGGCTGCTGAGGCTGCTGAGGCTGAAGCCTTGATCGTCTGTTCCACCACCGGGCATCATAAGAGATCCCTTGGGGTGCACAACATTCACACCTACTCATCCACTTCACAATGATTATTATTCATTCCCCCACACCCCGGTTCATGCCCGGAACCACTACGAATGCCCACACAGGCTGCACCGACCTGCTGCTGCTGCTGTCCGCCCATATGGTGCAATCGTACCTCGCCAATGGAGGTACAAGGGGAGGAGAGAAACGGACAACGAAATACGACCCACGAATCCCGCGACGACGACGACGACGAGGCGGCCCACACACGCAGCCGCACACGCCCGGTGTTCCGAGTGTTTTGCCGGTGAAGCCCGTGGGCTCCACCATCGCCGTCCTCCTACCTGGAATATGGTGGTTTCCGAGCCATTCCGGCCGGCCAGCCCTTGGCAGATCGAATGATTAAACTGAGACCCCAGACACCACAGGGAGACACTTACCTGGGGCACCGCGACGAGAAAGGATGTTAAAGGCACTGAAACCACACACACACACGCGCGCGCACACACCGACAGAATCACGGACGATTCATTGGCCAGCACTGCGCACGGATCGATGGATCTCGGATTCTACTACGGGCTACTATATAGGCCCTAATGGCCACCATGGGCTCTATGTGGTGGTTGCTACACTACGGTCACTACGATACGGACTTATTAGCGGTGCATCAGGCGGTGCCACGATTTCTACGGTTTTGCTCCCGCTCGCGCCCGACTTGCATCGCTGCTCCCGCTGGTGTGCTGTCCGGGTTCCGGATAACTGGTGACCGTGGATCGTGGATAGTGCATCAGCACTCGCTCCCGTCTTATCGCCGGTACATGCAAACACACCGAAACACACACACGCGCGCGGACGGACGGACGAACGGACTCACAACCTTATCAGCAATGGGCAACGACGACAACTCGTTGACGGATGCTTATCGGGATCGTTCACGTGGTATCAACGCGCGGAGTGAGAAGAAGAAGAAGAAGAAGAAGAAGAAGAAGAAGAAGAACGAGTGGAAGATGACACAGAGAGACCGACGCGGACACGCGGACACACTGTTGAATGTTTGCACTTTTCCTATCGGAAAGGGCCCCACTATTGGCTGAAGCCTTTAAGCCGCCACCTGGTCGCCCGGGCCCGGGCTATCGGTTGTTTACGGTTGTCACTCCCGGGGTGGTCTTCTCCCCGGTCCCCGGGTTTCCCAGAATCAGAAGCTACTATACTTTACGAGCTACTATACTAACGGAAGCAAACAGCACAACAATGGTACCGTCCGGTACTGCGGCGTTCCAAACGTGGAAATCGCGCAATATCGCGGAAACTCCTTTTTCAGCACCACGACGACCACGACGACCACGAGCGTGTGCCAATGTCCGGACTGCGGGTTAGGGAGGGGGAGAAATCTGGCCCCTTTCTTGCTTCCATCGTTCGCGCTTCAGCCCTGGGCCTGGAATGTAGAGGCCAACACCCGGCCGACTCCCGACTCCGAATGGCAGCACACAGAAC
Source organism: Anopheles darlingi (assembly GCF_943734745.1). Lineage (NCBI taxonomy): Eukaryota > Metazoa > Arthropoda > Insecta > Diptera > Culicidae > Anopheles > Anopheles darlingi. The sequence continues at coordinate 33,983,232 of NC_064874.1, read as the reverse complement.
GGAACACAGAAAGGGGAACGAAACACGGAACGGAACGAAAAGTTTGCAGCTGGATAGGAAAACTTTGCACTCACCGCCCACCACCCCGAAAACACATACACACCGACGGCGCACACAGACACACACACACGCGCGCACGTTATGTTGCGGAGAAGCTAGACGACGACTGCGGCAGAACGCGTTCTATGGGGAACGTTCGCTTCTGCTCTCATCTGCATACGCTTCCCATGCCGCCTTCATACACCTTCCTCTGCTGCTTCCTCGGGCGAGTGTTGGGTGTTGGCAATACGATACGCCTCTCGGCCACCAAACACCGCAAAACCCGCGGCGTGGAGCTATCGTGGAACCTTCAGCGGGCACGCAATCCTCCAACAACAACCACGACGACGACGACGGCGACCACGGTGGTATGCTAGAAGACAAAACACCAACAACAGCTACTACTTTTTGCACTAACAATTATACACTGGGACCAACCTGGGTGCTCCACGAGTGGTCTGGTCTTCAGTTCACGCACGGAAAACACAACACGCGAGATGAAAAGATGGAGTTTGCGATGGAGTCGAGCCGATTGGATGCGATATCCGGTGTCGTGGAATGGGCGAGAACCGTTTCAGAGCGCTGGAGCAGAGAAGACAACGAACACTATAGCTGAGCAGCGAGCGTGCGGCCCCCACGATGAACACTCCAGTTATTTTGTGTCCGCGGTTGCTGTCGCCCCGCTGCTCGGAACACGCACTTCGACTTCGGCTCGGGATTGGCCGGATACGAAGGCTTACGAACGGGCCCCCGACCCCCCCTGAGCCGTTTGGGAAATTCACCTACACTCCCTTTCATAACGATAGCCTCACGCTATTTTTTCGGTCTCGTGCACAAATAAGGCGTCCTACGCGTAATTCGTATTACAGAAAATTCTCCTTTTATCCATAGAAGAAGTAGGTAAGTGGATTTTTTTTAAATATAATCGAAATTGTCCTGATTTTTATTTAACAAAATTTGCATCACAGTTCTAACATTGCGGAAAGGCTGTTGGAAACAAAACTGCATGATCAAAGTTGTAGCTAAAATCATCAAACATGCTTTACAAGCAAAACTGATAACATGAAGGAATGATTGTAACGGTCAAAGTTATGATGGTGAACAATTTTCGTATGTTTTTGGTTCCCTATCAACGCCTGATAAAAATAACAAAAACTAAACCAAAACTCATCTTTATGCGATGAAACGATAACAGAAGAAGCACTGATTACAAAAAACTTCTTGGATTCTGGATGATTTCTGCAGAAATATGCAGATTTAAAAATCCTTAGTGAGGCCTATCATTATGAAA
>NC_064874.1:33954402-33976902 GCF_943734745.1 Anopheles darlingi | reverse complement strand
CTTGGCTATTTATTGAGATTAGATTCAAAGGATCATATAAAAACATTCTAAACACTTGGGAGTACCATTTTTAGTTACCAACTTTTACATTCGCCAACGTCTCGTCGCCTTAAGACACATTAGATAGATCCTATGACTCTTTGCGCTATGTTATCCTTCCTGTATCCGAACAGAGAGCAATACGTTTATAATATTTAATAATTTGATCTTGTAGTTTCGGGGAAACATTTATTTGGAAATTCGGGGTTATGGGGTAATTCGGGGTTCGTGGATTCTGGATCGAGAAACGCTATAAGCCAAGGTTTAACGTAAAGAATAGATAGTGGCGATAATTGACATACATATTGAATTAACTCATAATAAACTCATAAACTCATAAACTCAAAGCATTGCTGCGCCTATTAGTGCTAAATCATTCACGATTGCAAACAGCTGCAAAAGAACAAATCAAAATACAGAACACCTTCGTCTGATGAATTACTAATCACATCAAAACTGTTACAATAACAACTGGATCTGGGCGTATTCAAAAAGGAAGAACAGTAAGCAGTTCTATTGGTTTCCTCTAGGTAATGACACTGTGTGGAACATTAGTGAGAATGCACATGTTGATAATTAAATTCACATTTAACCTGTGCTCAAAACATTGTAGTGAATCTGAAATGTATTCTTTCGGAAATGATTAGCCTTACATCAGTTCTGAAAAAAACCAGCAACATTTTTGCACTTTTGTATTGACTAAATAGGCAACTTTTAACTATTTGAACAGATGTCATTATTAACTACAACATCTGAGGAGTATGAAACGAATTTATTTAGAAGAATTACATTAAAACACGACCGCGGAGCAATTCCGGGTAATTGCAACGGAAAAACTTATTTGCAATTCCCATCATCGGTATGAATAATAGTTTTACGTTAGATAATGAGTTAACTCTGGGATCCAGATAACTCTGGGAGCGATTTTCAATTTCCATTTTTTCAAATTCATCTTTTTATTTGCATTTTACTGAGAAAATGTGATTTTAGGAATGGTTTTGATTCCGGTAAGACTAGAGGTCTAAGCTATGCATTGAAAACTAGTAATGCACTGAAATGAACGTTTTCCAAGGGTCACGGCTGTTGCGGATGCGAATGGCAAATTGTTACATCTTTGATGGTTTGACCTCGATTTATCTTTAAATGCGATTCAACTTGAATGTTGAAGAATCACCATTCATAAAACAGAGCACATAAAAAAACATAAACCATCCCTGAAAGACCCAGCCGATTATCAAAAGGACGATATCCACACAGGAAGCAGGTCCACGCGACAAGAGACTTAAATTCTTGCTAGCATTTCGAAGATTAAAAAGTAGTTCAGTTAAAATATCCGTTTAAACAGCTTTCAATCATATGAGAACGTTATCTGAAGCTGACACACTTTCCTCCTAAAACGAATGTCAGGTATCAGGAATAGATTTTTGTTGCGCATTTGGTTCCAAATATTTTTGGCTTCCTGCAAAATGGTAGCACTGTGAGCCTCTTCCTTTTTTCTCTGTTCTAATTCTGCGGCCGCCGTTTTCGACCTTGGCATGACGTCTATATGCTGTGCCATCCCATACACTAACTAATTCGCTTCCATTTGAAGCATCTCTCCAGCAAAAAATAGGATTTTCTTTTGACGACGCAATAGATCCTACTTCGAGAATCCCATTTAAATGGTTGCTTAAGAACTTTGTTTAAGTAGCCTAGGGAACAGAGTGCAGTAAGCAAAATGGATGTACAAACAGTAAACATCACGGTAACGATTAAGATTCGGAGGTCATTTATCTCGTTGTCGTAAAGGGATAAACACGTCTCGTTTGCCAAAGTCTAACCAAACCTCATCATCCGATCGAACGATTAGTATTGAAGCTGTGGTATTGCAGCGAACGAACCGCTTGTAGTAGCGAGATCTTGGTTTCGTTTCAGATAATTTTAGACTCAACTCGGCCGATTCGTGTCCGCACAGGCTAACGGCTAACGGGTGCCTAGCTTGTCTGGGTGAAAATATGACGAAATGCCCGAGAAGGAACGAGACAACCTCGATCGAGCGCCAGCCGGCCAGCGGCATCGGTTGGCCACCCTTTAGCCTGCTACAACTGATGATCGCGGATCATATCGCGAAACGGCGTTAAATCCCTATCCGAGAATCCGGCACTGTGCCATTTTCCGATCACCCTCTGGCCGGCTCCTTAATGGCCGCTATCTGATTCGATTCGATCGCGGCTGGAATGTTATCCATCATGAGCAGCAGATGCTTTCAGCAGGATTAATATGCAAGCAATTTCGCAGCACTTTGCATATCTGCATGTCAAGCAGGCCAGCCGGCAGCTGCCTGCTGTAAGCCGAGACCGTCTCAAGATGCAGCGGATTGGATCGGAACAACTCAAACGATCGTTACGCACGGTGGCGCAGCAGTGTTTTCGGTCGCCCTGCAAAACACTACTGGCACACACAAACCAGACATTCCTGCGCTAAAAATACTGCCAATAATATCTTCACACATAACAGTTCCTCGTCCCACAGACCTCGAATTTCCTCGGCCCTCTCTGCCTACTTCTTGGCGGCTACCGTCCTCCCAGCATACGGACGGTGGCTCGAACCAGTACAGATCGGTGTGCAACAGGCTGACATTGCTGCCACGGATGAATCATCGCCTTTTGGGGAAAACTATGGGCGGTAGACGGTACTGTGTGTTGGTGGGCCCAACATCTGGTACGATGAAGTTTCTGCCTTTGCAGTATGTTCCATGATAAACGGTTAGTGCTGAAGGAAATACTGATCGAGCAGAGTTAAGTGGAAGAACGGTAGGTATTACTTAACAGTTCGTATGACTTCATCCGCTGAACCGTTTTCATTCTTTTATTTTGTTTATCACGCTTTCGCATTTTTACATTCTTCTTTTTCCTTTAAATCTCCCCCGTGCCAATGGTATTTCAAAGAAAATAGGTAACTCGTTGAATCAACCAGCAGCAACGGCGGTGGCACCCACACTCAGCACGAATGGTCGAAGGTGTGAGCGATGATATATACAGTTTACTAACGGTGAAACCGCGAGCTGCCCATCGTTGGTTTATGCGGGAGATTGTGAAGCAAACATCAGGTTCGGTTTAGCTCTTGCTTTGCATGCTCACGCATTGGCCGGTTTCTTGGCCCTAGCGCCGAAAATAGAACTGCCCACGCGCACTATCGTACTGCCCTCTTCAATCTGCGTAAGATAAAGAAGAACAAACCCGTTAGGCAGCCCGATCATTTCAATGTACCTCGCTCACTCGCCCCGTCGAGGGTTGCTGATATAAGATCAGGCCACCGATCGGTGTCTTACCGCTTGTACAAAATCATCGGACATGCCCATCGACACCTGCACTTCGGCCGGGTCGCGCTCGAACGTGCAGCAGATCTGCTCGTGGCATTTCATCAGCGTACCAAAGTCCGGATTCGGGCCAGTGCTGTAATCGTGGCCGAAGCGTCCGATCGTCATCACGCCATCACAGCTCAGATTGGGACACCGCTCCAGAACGTACCGGTATAGTTCCACGGCATCACCCGGCTGCACGCCATTCTTCTCTGTAAGATCCAGACCAGTGATCGGTCGATCGATCGATCGATCGAGTTACTTCTCCACTTCTTCGAACGTATTGTGTACAGCGTGCCTACCGTCCTCGCCGCTGGTGTTGATCTGCACCAGCACATTCAGCTTGGCTTGGGTCTCCGGATGTTCCGTTTTCAGCTTTTCCCATGCTTTGTTCAATCCCTCGGCCAGTTTGGTGCTGTGCACCGTTTGGATCATGTGTAAGTTCGGGAGATTCAGTATCTGAAAAGTGACAATTCATAATCACATCAAGCATTCCGGGAAGGCCGTTCCATGCCGAAGTAGTACCTTATTGATTTTGTTGCTCTGCAGATGGCCAATGAAGTGCCATCGAATGTCTTTGCACTGCTCCAGGATCCGCTCATCGTTGGCCTTCTCCACTAGCTCTTGGACATAGTTTTCGCCAAAATGCCGCTGCCCCACGGAATAAGCATCGAGGATGAGCTCGATGGGCTTCGTTTTGCTCACGGCTACCAGCAAAGGTTTCGGTGCATTGCTCGTCTATGGATAAGATAGGAAGGGAAATTTAATACCCGACTGGAATGAGATGATTCCTGAACATTTCCTATGCGTTATAACGGAATATGGAATTCACAGAATAACTGCATATCATGCCCTATTTCATAAGAAGAGCAATCAAGACGCTCTCGGGCTTATCAGCAACCTAATCACGCGTGAGATGCGTGCCAGGAAGCAGATAAAGCTGCAACATTGAAAGTTGGTCGCCGTAACAAGTTATTGATCTTTATAAATCATTTAGTTCCGCTGTTTATACTAAATTTAGCCTATTATAGAGCTAATTTAGTACTCACCGGCGATTTCGCAGCGTAAACCTGGTCGATTTTCTGCAGCGTTTCCCGGATGCTCAACTTCACGTCCACTCCGGCCATCACTTTGCGTATCATCTAACAAGTCTGGCCTATCATCTGGGGCGCTAAAATAAGATGAAATGCAACAAAGTTGCCATGTAATCTAGGTTATCGTTATCTATAATTTCCCTTGATTTACATGCCCAAAGTGTTATGGTTTTACGGCTCAACAACAAAGTTGCATTACCCCACAAAACCACCGTCTATACAATCTTCGGAGAAAATAAAAACAAGATTACGAGAAAATTTATGCTGCGAAACATTTACGAAAAAGCAATTAAAATGAGACGAAGAATTTAAAAAAGATCGATATATAGACAAAGAAATAGATCCAGTTAAATTCCGCAAATTTTTGGCAACTAAACCGAGAGTTGAGCACGTTCTAGGTACCCTTTTTTCGTTTTTTCGATTTTTTTTCGCTTCTTTCGTTCACCGTTCTCTGATCAGGTTTTGGTTTAGTGGGTAGGAAAATCACGTATAAAAACTTGCATGCAAAAAGGTTGGAAATTTCATGCAAGAAAATCTGGTCTAAAAATTTGTACGCAAGCACTTTTGTGTTTGTGTGCAAAAAAATTCTTGTATACAATATTGCGCGATGTTCAAAGGTAGTATAATGGTCGAGAATGTGTGTTATAGGATCAAATGTATTTAAAGAAAGAGAGATACAATCTAAACGGCTATTTAAACAGAAAATTAAGAAAATTGGCAGATTTTTAAATGCTAGAAAGAATATATAATTAATCTGAGATCTATTCCACGACTAAATAATGTAAAACTAACACTTCAACTCCCTTTAATGAGGAAAAAAACCAAGAACGATGGATCCTAGTTACCTTTGCTGTTCCTTATATTCCTCGCAAACGAATCGCGCTCGTTAGTTCGTGGAATCCCTTTGGAAGAGACGCTTTATAAATTCGCCGGTCGTATAAATTGAAAAAAAAAACACTAGAAAATGGGTGGATCTGTTGGTCCCGGTCCTGGCCATTACGGTTTGCCAACCACTTTCGGGTACGAACATCATGATCCACGGAGGGAACGAAAACCGATGTTCTCGATGAGAGGTCGCCACACCATCAATATTGCTTCGGTTGGCCCCGGTCCAGCTGGGGCGTACGAGGTATCGAAGCTAACCCAACACGGCCGGGCGCATAATCAGGAGTATACGCTGCGTCCGCGTTTGCAACAGCCCAAACAGGACATGATTCCGGCACCGAACGCATATTTCGGAAACATCCAAGTGCAGCGCCCAAAAGCACCGAGCTATTCAATGTAAGTTAATTCGTTTCTTTTTTTTGTTGAGCTAAGTATTCCCATCAACCCTTCAATCAACGTTTTTTCGTTGCAGGCGGCCACGAACAAATCATCCCTGTGATAATTGCTGAACTGATGACTCCATTTTTTCCTGAAACTCGTCTTCTTGCAGTAAAATAAATCAGCTCATTTTGAAGAAAAATTGCTGTTAGTGGATTATATGGTGTTATAAAAGGAACAAGCACAGCCCAATAAACTAGAATATATGGCCCAAAATACACGCTGCTCATGTTAACATCATTTTCATTAATTTTAAACCATTTTTAATAGTGCTTTTGAATAAAATTTACAATATATGCAGCCATATAGAATGCTGATGATGTTACAAACAGGAGTAAGTTCTAAGTAGTTGAATTCCTGAATATATTCACAATCGGTAACAATTGCTGAGACATGCTTACTGGCAACATAGCAACCGCTCTTTTAAAGAGAATTTCCTAATGATCTAGTAATCTACGGCTCGAATGGCCATCCACAACGCTTAGTTTCACCTCAGCTTTCGGCAAACGCGCATCTAAATTCCAAGTTCTGAAATAAAAACCAAAAACCAAAAAAAAAAAAGAAATGAGCCGCTCCGTAGGTCCTGGACCAGCCAGCTACAGCTTACCAACGTCGGTAGGCTGCAAAAACCCGGATCCGCGAAAGGTACGTTACCCGGTCTTCACGCTACGACCACGTACGGCTTACAAGCATGATACGATGGGCCCTGGACCGGCCGCTAACTACGAGATCTCGAAGCTAACTCGAACCGGACGTCCCCATGAACCAATGTACTCGATGCGTTCGAAATGGCAACCAACGAGACAAGATCTGGTCCCTGGTCCCCAGACATATCATCCTCCGATGAACAAGGAACGGGCTCCAGCGTACAGTTTCGGGTTATGGTTAGAAGCACTGAACAAAACGAAAGTTCCTGGTCCGAACGAATATCAAACGGACATGCGCGCGGTTCGGCCAAGAGCACCGTGCTACTCAATGTAAGTAACACCAAGTCAACCACGGTCCAGATGGAATGCAGTAAATGGAATGGTTTTTTTTCTAGGCGACCCTTGACCAAAGGAACGAACACCTCCTATGGCCCCGGGCCCGCTGGTTACGGTCTACCTAGTCGCGATCTCACCCACAAGCGATCCCCAAATTACACGATGCGAAACCCATTCGGCACTATCGGCGATCGAACACCGCGCCCGGGTCCTGCTCAGTACGGACTGATGGATCGGTTAGTGGGCAAATCGGCTCCCAGTTACAGTTTCGGGATACGGCACGCGGACTGGACGAGCCCGATGATTGTGCCGGAGGATAGTTGTTGAAGGTACTTCCCAGATAGCTTAACCTGCGCAGAGACCTTAAGAGCGCAGGGAAAGCAATTAGCTTAGGATGGCGCAGGATGGCATGACATTCCCCGTTCCCAAAATGGACTCCGCTCTCCGGACTTCGAGTCAGAACGCTAAGTGCAGAACGTTGCCAACGGTGAAAGCAGCACTTGAGCGCTCTAATGGCTACGGGACTGGCAGGATGAGTATCCAAGAAGTGTGATCTGAAGTGGTAGCTGGCATCTTTCCGCATTGGTCCCACAATCTGGGAGGTCTTTCAAGGACCTTTCTTCTCTGGACCTCTGGCATCTGAAGAAGCAGAAGGACACCCTGTTAAGAAAGTAATAAAATTACTTTTTCGAAAGTATGCTGTCTGTGTCTGGCTGTCCCAAGGTCCCATACAGGGGGTTCGAGGGTGCTGTTTGAGAGCGAGAAATCCAGAACGCTTGCGCGAAGCAGAACCATGAATGGTCGTAGCAGTCAATCGATCGGATGAAGATCGATTTAAAACAAAAAACAGAAAATGTTCCATTTTCCATTGACATCAAGGCCGTAAACTTTCGTAGCTTTATCGAAAGTTCCCCGTTTTGCTTCCCTTTTCAAATGTTAATCGGTTTCTCTGCGCCACAGGTTGATTCGGCAACTCGGGAACCCGTTTCTGCCATCCTTCGCCACCCAGGACCGAGGGGGCCGAAAAAAGACCGATCAGGCGTGTGTGTGTGTGTGGCTTCCGCCACCGAAACTCGTTCACCTTCCTCTGTCTCAGATGTTCAGAAAAGTCCAAAACCGAAGCAAAACAAAACGCGATCATCAATCCGCCGCCTTCCGCCCGGATGAAACCCCCCCTTGCGCGCGAAACCTGTGTTCCTGTGAAGAGACACAGGAAAGCGAGACGCTACACCAATTAACCGGCATAACGAGGATCAAATTACTCCGGCCACACTCTCATTTGTTATTCAGTGAATCGATCTTGTCGCAGGACGCACCGGATGAAAAATGTCATGAGCATATCAATAAAGCAATAAAATCCCTCTGGCTCTTCTTCCCGGCCTCTCGAAGATCCGTGGGCCATGGGATGGTGTGGCATGGTGTGGCGTGGGAAGTGCCGTAGCCGCGCGTCGTGCCAAGGAAACACCCCATTTTCACTCAATCCCCCCCAGAGATATCGCCGTTGCCTTGTTGTTGCTGTTGCTGTTGCTGATGATGATCATCATCATGGTGGATCGATCGAGGTGGATTGCTGTCTAGGAGGCAGCTCTTCAGCTCCAGCTGAGCCTCGCTCAGGTGTGCTGTGGACATGAGATGAAACCGGCGGAACGGTCTGCGGGTTAGGCGGACAGGGGACAGTGTGATCATAAGCGGCCCATAAATGACGAGCTCTCCCCCCGGGGCTGAGATGAGCTGAGGACCCCAAAAAAAAAACGAGCGCGCAAAAGCATCCCTCCTTCGGCTCCTTATGTGTGTGTGTCTCCGGGGCACCAAGGGGAGCCCGCCCTCCCCCTCCCCCATGGGTCTTTATGGCTTTCTTTCCGTTTTGTCTGACACGATCCCGTGGTCCCGTGGACCGTTTGGTTTGGTGTGGCGGTCGATTAGATGCAATAAAAAGTTAATTTGATTAGATATTTATATAAGCGGGAACCCTTCTCTTCCTCCACCTTCATCACAGGTGCCACAGGTTGGACAGAAATGGGCGCGCTCGATCGCACACACACACACACACACACACGAGTCGGATGCGTGGGTTTTTGGGGCCGCATCCTCGAGGAACCACGGAACCGTCCACGTAATGTCTCAATTAGACGCCCTGGGATGGGGTTTCGATGTTCAGACGATCTTCTTCGATATCGATGGCCTCGGCGATGAAGTCGCCCACGTTCGGTTTCCATCGTTCGGCCCCTGAGCTAGTCCCAGGGATCATCATTCCCGGGGCATTCCGATTGATTCTGATTGATTTCGATTGGTTTGGAACCCACGAAAGGTGCCACTTAGTGGTGCTTTAGATCAACATTCCGGCAGGGAGGAAGTGATCCATCCATGCCTTTGTCATGCTTCATCCGTTCATCATCCGTTAGCTCCCCCTCGGGCGCAGTTGGAGTTCCGCGTGTCCCCTTCCTTTGCCTCGGGGTCCCGGTCCCAGGTTCGTGTTTCTTTTTTGTACTTACATCATCCATTACCGCTCGGTACCTGTTGTTGAAGTACTTGTGGTGCGTCACGGCTAATTTAGCACGGAACCGGCGCACCGACCTCCCCCTTACACCGCCCCCTTACCGCCACACATCACTGCCCGAACCGAACATGCACTCCGAACATGCGCGCCGAGGGCGAAAGGGGCGAGCGAGGGGAGCACCAACTTGGTTGTCCCAAAAACAAAAACGGGCCACTCCACGTGTGCTGTTGGTTTTTGTCTCCGCACCCCTTTCCTCCCCCCCCCCCCACTCCTCCCTTTTCTTCGCTTAACAAATTTAATTATACGCATTTTTGTGCGCATGTTGTGGCGATGTTTTAATGACCGTATCATTAATTCATATTTTATTGTTTTCCCTTTTTTTTTCTTCTGGCAGACAGAGGTGGGGCTGCGAGGTGGCCGGGACCGTGCGCCACGTTGTTGTTTTGTTTTGTGGTTATTTCCTCGCCTCATCCTCGTCTCATTATCGTCGCGCGGTCGCATCGTTTGATAAGAATGGCGGTGATGGCATCGCTTCCCGGGAGGAAAACATGGAGGACAAGATCGAGGAGAGGAAAAGGTCTGCAAAAAGGGGGATGCAAGGGGAGGGGTGAGCAGTTTTGCATACAATTACATCGCCACCGCCATGAAGATGGCCTTTCCGGTTGAGGTGTTCTGGTGGTCAGTTTCCGCGGACACTTTTGGTTTTGTCCGCGAGCGGACCAGCATACCAGCAGGCAGGCACACACCAAGCAAGCTAAAGGGCAGGTGCATGTGTGTGTGTGTGTGTGTGTGTGTGATACCAATTGAGAATAATGTTGGGGAGTTGTTAATGTAGGAATGATTACTGTTCCAATGATTACCTGGTTAAGATCACTTCTTTGTTTAGGCGGTCGTTGCTACCTCGTAGCTCAAGAATTTCGGAAAAAATTGTAATAAAAATGCATTTCTGATTTATTGTTGAATCAATGCGAAAATTTCTCAAAATCCCTACATTAATAAACTAATTGTGAATATATAAAGAAGGAATGTACTTGATTGAAATATACTTTACTTATTTTAAGATACTTTAAGTTATTATTAAACCACCCCAATACGATTTTATGAATAGAGGAATTGATACTCATTATTTTGTTGCTCGTTATCAATTTCAGCATTTATAAACACAAATGCTGCATCCTCGAAACTGAATTGTCTATCAATGGCAAGTATCACCGTGCTATTAGGAATATTTCACTTGCTTGTACTGTACTTTTATTAAATATGTACTTAAATATGTACTTTTTCTGTTAGATTTCTTCGTTTAGAACCAAAAATTCCTTAGCTTTTACTATTCTATTTTAGAATAAGGGATAAACGCTCATTACACAGTGTTATATTTGTAACGCTTTAGAATATTTTGTTCGCCATCGTTGTTGAAAGCTTTAATATCTCTTATCCACTTTCCACAGTTTTCCTGTTGAGCCTATTGATTCTACGTACAATTGTAAGAGTGGATAACAAAACAAACCTTGGAGTAGTACCAATTTCATTATATTAATACACTGCATTCGTTGACAGTTAATTAGCATTGATTTATTTTCTTACTTTTGAAGGAGTTCCAGGAGCATATCCTTGGAAAAAAGTTTATATATTCAGTTCTCAAACATCATCAATCTTGGTGCTCAGAGTTTGTTCGATCATTCATTAGTGTAGCTCGCTCTCACTTTTGAGTGATCAAATGCTAGCGTTCAAAAAATTAGTAAAGGCTTTGGTATATGATTTTCCAAAAAATCCACAGAAGCGATCCCCGACATTTGCGATCCATCATTGAACTGCACATCAAATGCTAAGACGATGTTTCTAAAACTCGTGCCGGTTCTACCGGTTATCATCATGGCAATCATCAGCATGCCCTTGAGGTTCAGCTCCGTACCTTTGCGCTCATAATGCATTTTCCCCCCGTACATCCCACCTTCAGTGTAACGAGTTGTTATCAAAATGCACAACGTGATCCAATTGGGGTTCAGGGTGGACCCCTTTTTCCGCCAAGGCCCTAATTCGACGAAGGACACGGAGCAGGCAACCGAACCGAAAATTAAATTATGATTAATTACACGAGCTGATGGAGCATTACGCACCGGCTCATGTAAACGCCATCGCCATCAGGACATCGACGGCGATCGATCTGACAACTTACTTCTGCCCTTCCTTCTCCCTCGCGCCATGCATTACGAACGGCGATCTGACGACGACGGGGGGGGAGGGCTACTGCTACTGCTGCTCCCATTTTATAGAAACACTAATATTTATCTTAATTATTCTCATTTCAACCCCCTTGATGGTGGATGCTCCCGGGTCGATGCCAATGTCCTCCCGCGGTCGGTTGTCGGTGTCGCGGTGCAAATCGGTAGCAGCTGATAGCCGCGAATGCTGATCGGACTCACCATCGTTCGCTGATGATCCATCATCAGCCAGCTCGTACAGCTCATTAGAGGCCACCGACCAACGATCAAGGGAGCACCTTCCGGATCTCCCGCTCTTCCCACATCCTTACCTTCCACGGAGGACGCCACAGACCACGGGGCCGGTCCAGCAGCCAGCAGCAGCCGGAATGACCGCAAACGAAGCGCCAACAAATTACCACCACTCCGCGTGTGCGCGCGCGCCCTGATTTGCATAATGGAGTTTGCTTATTGCAGTTGCACGAGGATACCCCGGCCCGGCGTCCTTTTCCACAACCCTCTTTTCCCTGGTTTTGCCCTTGCCTTCAATCTTTTTGCTTCTGTCCGGTGTTTTTTTTTTGGCATCGTCGATCGTCGATCGTCGACCATCGTTTGCGTTAACGCTGCTCACGAATTATGAAACGTTTGCATGATATGCTCCCGGTGTGTGTGCTGTGCTTATAACTGGCCCCTCTTTTGTTCTCGCCCAACCCCTCGCCTCTCCCCTCGAGATACACCTTCTCGGTCACTTATCATCACTTGGGCTCGGTGATCGGTCGGAAGAAGGCGAATCGAGAGCTGCACGCAACGCCAGTGTTCATTATGGCGTCAGGTTGTTAATTAACGATCATTTTCGTGCCGGTCGGACTGTAACACCAGGTTGCCAGCTTTGACCCGATTAAGGAACGATTTTGCAGCATTTGAGCGCACAATGAGAGGTCGGGTTTTGATCGGAGCAGGCTCTGAGATTCGAGCATCGATTGCCGGTTGCTAATGATCGGTTCCCAGTGTTGCAGTAGTGTATCTATCGAGTAAACTGATCCCGCATAAAACGCAGACCAGCTGTAGTAAAGCATCATTATGATATGCATCGTGAAGTGACCTTCCTACCTTACCCGGGCCTTTTTTTTTAAATGCTGCTCGCCGTTTAATGGGCTATCCACTGTTCGGGTTATGAGGATATAAAACATGCTCCCCAGCATGCTGCCCAGCCCGGTGGATCAGGAGAGGAGAGAGAGAGAGAGAGAGAGAGAGAGAGAGAGAACAGTCAGTCCTGGAACGAACGCCTTCCAGTTTGTGGTGTGGTGCTGCTTCTGGTTCGAGAGGTTGTAAAAACAGAACGATTAATTGCCCAAAAAAAAAGTCACCCAACAAGTGAACGGCTTACTTCCGGCATAGTTTCTGCTTTCTAATTAGATGACATTGGGAGTTACCCGTCCCGTCGCTTTGCCCGTCTCGTCAAATAAAGAGGGGGGGGCCATAAAATGGCGTTTGGTGGCTCACACCATGACCATGTTGGTGTCATGGTGATCATGTTACCATCTTCCCGCGGAGCCGAGACAGTCTCTTCCTCTTTCCGCTTCTTCACCTTCTTCTATCAATGCATTAAATTGATGATCGGGCTCAATTTCGGAACCTCCCGTTACCACGGAGCGTAGCGCCCCCGCAAAAGCCCAAGCTGACGACGAACCAAACTCCGAACGATCATCATCATTCACGAGCAGCTGTTTGCTTGATGCTGATAACAGAGAGAGACACAGAGCGAGAGAGCGAGAGAGAAAGAGACACGCGTGTTAAATGACCACCATCATTAAGATATCTTCATCGTGATGAAACAATCACGACCATTTCGACGACGACGACGACAACGACGAGGCTCTTTCTATGAATGAATGTCCGCCCGTCCGTCAACGGGCAAGAGTGGCGCGCGCGCGCGCGAGACACTGGAATGTGGATGCCACTCCAACTAATCAACGACACTCGATGCGACGTGTTTGCCCATGACAAAAACACACATTGGATGGAGAGGGTTTTGAGCATCATCGCATCATCGAGCTCGTTATGGGCCCCCTCGGAACGCTCCGAACGATCGGTTTCGACTCCGATCGTCTCGAGGCAGATAACAAATTGCGCGTTCCAATAGGTTTTTTTTTCCTCGGTTTTTTTTCTTAATTTTCGAAGGGAAATTAATTTCGATTTTGATGCGATCCGTTCCGCTGATTTGATTGGTGATGCTGGCAGCTCTGGAAGTGGCCGCTAGCTACAGATACATGCCAGAGATGTCGCGATTCGTGAGGTGAAACGAGAGATTGTTTCTCGGAAATTCGACAATCCACTAATAAGCGACATTTCGCGTAATTAGAGCATCGGCGTGGACATCTTACTGTAATTGGATTGGTTGCAAAATGGTTGCCAAAATTCGAGAGATTCGCGGCCGTCAAGTGGAGTGGATCACTTTCACGGAATGGAGAAACAGAGAGAACACCGAAGAGAGAACGTGTTGCTGTTGCATCGATGCACCGCACGGAGCATCTGCACTGCCGGGAAATTACCTAAAATAATTTAAAAATTCCAAAGCGCACAACGAACGGGGAGATAATATTTCATTTGAATATTCATCCCTCCTGCGGATTCGCCGAACCGTTCGCCTCCGGCGACCGAAACCAGCATCCGGTCCGGGTTGTCCGGTGTGGTCATGCCAGCCATGGCTTGGCACCACTCGCCGGAGTTTTGCAATCCCGAAATGGCAAACAACAAATGGTGGTGCCAAGTGTTTTCACACCTTTTTGGCCGATCAGCTCTCGCGTTCCTAATCCCTAAACCCTCGCCCCCCGGGGACCGGTGGTGGGATTAGGCCGTCTGGAGTCAAGAAGGCCGCCGAGACATGTCCACTCAATCATTTGCACCTTTAGTTCTCGGTGCCACCACCAGCAGCAGCAGCAGCAGCAGCAGCAGCAGCAACAGTAATCGATACGTTTGTGTTTTGTGGAATGTTGATTTAAACACCTTTTTGGCTTTTGGAAACGGCTTCCACTCGGGCCGATCGGTCGATCGAGTCGAGTCGAGTGTCACTTGATCCCATGCGTTTGCGGTGAATGGGACCCGGGGATCTCTTTCAAAAGATTGTCAATGGAAGTGCAAGCGGGAGTATTTGCTTCAGGTTTAGACACTTAATTGAGTGTGAAATTGAATTTCGTTTTTAATGCAAAGTCCTCGGGAAGGTTCCGTTGCAGTTGCAGCGACACATCCCGGACGATGTGAGTCCTCTATAAGGACCACTCACTCGCCAGAAGAATGCGAATGCGAAAAACGGAATCCGCATGGAATGCACGGGTTGTTTTCGTTGCTATGGTGAGAGAAAAATGGCGAAAATCGGCGAAAAGTCAAATCACTTGCCTCATACGTGCGAACGGCTTAAAACAACAGCCTCCGGGCATGCGGTCTGGCGGAATACAGAAGCGGAAAAACCATTCCCCCCCTGGCTGGCTGGCTGGCTGGCTGGCTGGCTGGCCATTCGCAAGCACGCCAGGACAAATCGGCGATCGCCTGTGGGGCCGTCGTCTGCAAAAAAAACCTGAAGGAGCAGCTAAGCTGGGCTGGGAAGCATGGGGAAACTAAATTAGCATAAATTAAAATATAAATTGCTTGTCCGCGGTGAGGAGTCCCGCCGACGAACGAACGAACGACCGAACGCGCCGCCGATGGCCATTATTTTGAAGAACCGATTTTAGGGGCGAAATCGTTCGCCCCAAAAGCGTCGCCTGTGCCTTCGCGACGTACCAAAGGGAAGGTAGGGTGTGTGTGTGTGTGTGTGTGTGTGTGCGAGTGATTGTGGCGACGTGTTCGGACGTGGACAGATAAGTGGGGCGCGGGCACAATTACTGCGGGCCGGGACAGGTTGACGAAAGAAGCGGCGGCAATCCGCACGGGAAAGGCGCACGAAAGCGCTCCTGTCGAACCGCGACCGCGACGTTAACGAGGTGCAGAAGTACGCTGACGACGTGAGTGTACAGAGAGGAAGGGGGGGGGGGTTAGGGGGATGCTGCACTTTGGGGGGAGGGGGAAAGGAGTGCAGCAAGCGGTCTCCGTGGTCTCTGCACTGTTAAAGTCAACAAAACGACGCTCTTAAGCCTAATTCCGCCACTTCGGTCTCTCACTCACCGCGGTGAGACTAGAGCCGGGGAGGTGGCAAAGAGGCGAAATGGAAGAGATGATTGACGAGGACCCAACTATAGAGGTCCACTCCGCCTCGTCGTCGTCGTCGCAGAAAAGGTGTGTAACGTGTGCATGCATCCAAGGAGCATTGGCGGCGGCGGCGACGGCGGCGGGATGCATACAGCGGTCATTATCTGGCGGGCTAGCTTCTGGCGCCCATTATATTGGCCCACTGTAGTGTTGGCCACGCTGTTGGCGGGTTACAACTTACGATTTCTCACTTTTGCGAACACGGGTTCGGTCACACACACGGGCACACACACACACACACTGTTTATGACCACAGCTTGTGCAGCCATTTTGCTTATGATTTATTTGCACAAAAACATGGTCTCGCAGTAGCAACAGCACCAGTAGCAGTAGCAGAATGTCATGTTTTTGAGGTTGGGATCGCTCTTTGGAAGGATGAGAGCCGCTGGCAAGTGCAAGGCAATAGTACAGATGAGTCAGGATGGGAAGGTTGATTTTATCAGTAGCTTTAGTTTACTTATGATGCTCATAAATAACGACAAAATCAATCAAGCTACTGAAGCTCGCACTTGATCACGTTTACAGCCCAAGGTTCACTACTACTAGTAGCCCGCTGTAGTAGATGCCTTACGATACCACTAAGTAAACAATCTCCATTACCATAACAACGGATCCCCTCATCCAGCTACCCGATCTAACAGCATCTTAATTGCTGCCTCGATGAGTTGCGATGAGCTCGAACCTCGCGGTAATGGAAACCGCTCACCTCACCTCACGAACCATCAACTCATTTCGCGCACTCACATCTCACTGGCGAACGCTCGTTATCGAATTCATCTTCATTTACCAACCCGGTATCTACCCTACCCCGGGGAGCACAGTCTGGCAGTCCCAGGGAGTCGAGGTAGAAGTCAGAGGTGTTCGAGAGGAGTCGGAGTCGACGGAGCAGCGCTACCCGATACCCGGGAGGTGTCTCACGGCTACAAAACAAGCAACAAGGCAGCAGGATGTGTGTGAGATCATAATGCTAATTGATTTGTTCCGCTAATACACCGCGTGACATTGTATCGGGAATCGGGTATCGGGAAGGGGTCACGTTGGATCCAACGATTGCCATGATCTGGCGAGCGCGGGGGACAAACGACCTGGACCCGGCGTCCTCTCCCCCCCTTCCCGGGAACTTCATATTCAAGGATTGAGTTTCTCCTGCGTGATCTTCACCTATCATGGAGCCAGGAAAAGGAGGGAGGGGGGGAGGACGGCAGGTGAGCGTCATGTTACTCAGCGCGGTTAATTAATTTGTTTTGTTATTTTGTAGCCAACGCCAACGCGAAAGTCGGCCCCATCGAGGGCGCGAAGATGCATCCCCGTCCGAAGCGGGCGTCCGGCAATGGTTGCTGCCGGTTGCCCGCTGCCTTGTCGCCTTCCCTTCTTCTTCTTCTGCTTCTTCTGCTTCTCTTTCTGCCTCTCGTGTCGTCGTGAAGGCACCCGTGGTGCGAGCTACACACACCAAGCACACCACGGAACGGGTTATGTTATGGCGTTGCGTGTTTGCTGATCGTTCGCTGTAAAACGCAAAACTGAAGTGATTACTTTACACTCAAATCATAATCGAAAGTTTATTGCCCAAATGGCACCCAGACACACACACACACGCGCACACACACACACGCGAGTGCACGACGATCAGCCAAATGGAGGCTGATGGAGCGATGAGGCAAAGTGTCGTGTCAGGAGCAGATTATCATTTTCTCTTCTGCTTAACACGAGGATTTAAGCACGCGCACCAACAGCAGCAGCAGCAGCAGCAGCAACAGCAGCGACCACGGTTTGGAATGTGGCCGCTCTCCAATTCCCCCTTTTCCCCTGGATGCCCCTTCCTTGTTGGTGCGCGACGTTGTGGAGCGAAGAAAAATGAGAAAAACCGAATGTTTTTCACCCAACAACACCCCAAAAACATTTCAACAAACGCCGGGAACCCAACATCCGAGATCGAAAATCCTTCTTCTTTTCTTGTTCGAGGTTGGGATACGATTTGGCGACGATGATTATCGCGCATTTACTGCCGCCGCACGATCTCCGCTTCTCCTTCGGCCAGTCATCGGTCCCCCCGGGTCAGCAGCATTCCCGGCGGGGGTTGGCGGGGTTTTCCCCTCAGGTTCCCCATCCACTAACCAGGTGTAATTTAACGGCGCGCTCGGTAATTTATATCATATATTATTTAAACATTTCGAGATTTTCGACAGACAACGAACGCGACGGCGGATTTCGGGGTTTCCTTTTTCAAGCGTGCGCGCCGGCGGCGGCAGCCTCCCATCTTCCCGTGCCCATGGTAATGGGTCCCAGCCGGACGAGGACTCGGCCATTTATCTGCCCCTTTTTTGGGTGAGGGTTTTGCGAAAATTATAATTAAGTAAATATATTGATTTTCACCACGGAGCGTAGGAAGCGTAGGAGGCGCGACGATTGATGTGCGATCGATGACCGGCAGGCAGGGGGTTTAAGGTACTGATAAACAAAAGCATTTGCTCGCATTCAAACCGAACTCTCAACTGAATATGATGCGACGGCGCCCCCGGGTTGGGAGGAAGGTGTTTCACATTTTACGCCGATCCATTGCAGCGGATCGATCGTCCCACAACGACGGCCCCAAAAGCTGGCTGGCTGGCTGGCTGGCTGGCGACGGGAGGCGAACTGATTATAATATGACTCCTTTTGCCACGTATCAATTATTTAATATTTATAACTTCAAACAAATTTACCAGCGTAATTTATTACGTACAAAATATAGATTGTGCAATAAGCGAAAAATAAATAACCTCCCAAATTGATCCCCCCCTTCCGATGCACCTCTCTCTCTCTCTCTCTCTTTGCTCTCTTCGAGGCTCGAGGCGTCTTGGAGCAGCGACCGTGTGCGTGCTCAGGTTTCTCCCCCGAAAAAAGCTTGATGCCAAGTGGGAAGCGCCCCCCAAAAAACGCTCATTTCTGCACCCCGTTCCCTGATCCCCGTTTATGCTAAAGTGGTTATGCTGCCGGCACCATCCATGGTGTGTGTGTGTGTGTGTGTGTGTGTGTGTGTGTGCAGAGGGCGCGTTCAACCATCTCTCCACCATGCACGGGGGGTGCAAAAAGGAAGCAAAAATAATTTATTACCCCAACAACAGCTTGAAATTATCGAACTTTAGTTTTCGACTCCGTAACGCCTCCTTTCCGCAGGAAATGTGATAAACTGTGTGTTTTCCCGCGTTGCAACGCCAGCAAACAACAACAGCAGCAACAGCAGCAACAGAGCGGAGCGGTCTTGATGGTGCACCACGGGAAGATTTACGCGGATAAGCCCTCGACGGTCTCGAGGTGCAGCAGCAACAGCAGCAACAGCAGCAGGAGGAACCATTCTTCAACGGCTAATGAGCTTCGTTCACGGTCGTCCCCGTTTGAGTGGAGGGCTTTGGTTCGTTGATGACAGCTCCAGCAGCAGCAGCAGCATCGGTTGCACCGGCAGCATAAATGGCTATTTCTCTTAATAGGATTTTGTCTTCCGTTGCCGTGGGAGCTACCCGTGGAGTGTCTTGGTGGTGGTGGTGGAACCGTGTGGAGTCATTCTGGAGTCACTCCAAGTAATAACCGGAAAGGAATGTTCTCTGCAGGAAGAAAGAACGCAGACGCGTATTAGAAGAGATGTTCAGGAAGTGGCCAAGCCTTGAAGCCAAGCCAAGAGCCGAACACATTTGAAAACAATATCAATCTATCGCGGAATCAATCTTCGGCCTCGGATCCTCGTCACCTTCCGTTCCGTTTCGGCGACAAAAAACCGACCCCGACGAGTCTTTTGTCGGTTCGGTTATTAATGATCGAGACGGCGACAGCAGCAGCATCATCCCATCGATGTCCTTCGTCATCGGCGACCGGTCGGTCTAAACAATGGACGCCCCACCCCCCGGGGGGGTGCCTTAGAAGCACTGCATGATGGTCATCCGATGATGACAATAAACGCAGAAGGAAGAGGCGCAAATCCGCGCACCAAAATGTCATAAAATAACTCACCGGAATTGGCGAAGCGATCCTCATCGTCGTCGTCGTCGTCGTCGTCGTCGTCGTGGCGGCGATCGCTCCTCCTAATGTGTGATCGCTTAACGGGCCAGCGGCTCGAAATGGATTCATGATCAAATAAATTATACCATGATTTATGACGTCATTTGGGGCGCTGAGAATGTGCGCTTGCTTGTCCCGAGCGAGTCCCTCCCGCACGTTTCTCTGCTCCTTTTACTGCTTCTCTTGTCTCCAGTAGCACCGGTCCGGTAGAGACCAGAATCGATAGCAGAAGCAGCAGAAGAGACATCCCGCCCGAAAACAACCTTAAAATGTGGTGTTTTTGGTGAATGTTGTTTTGTTTTTAATGTGTTTTTCGTAATGCCTTTTCATCTTCGATTTCGGGTTTCTCCGGGCTCTGTGTCCTCGACGAGCGGGTAGCCTCCCCCCCCCCCCCCGTATCGGCTTCATCCTCGATTCCGATGGTCCCTGGGTTGATCGGCTTAGCGAATACATATTGCCGCGAGGCAATTTAGAATTTTGCACAATCAAATTTGTTCCCCCATTCATTTCAAATTGGATTTATCGAACCGGATGAAGAGGGAGAGGGGGGAGACCCCCGAAAGCGGTCTTGAGGACCACTGGAAAGAAGGGGACAGGAATAGCAGCAAAAACAAAACCATTCCTCGAGCCTTCTCCGTCCTGTTGCATGATGCATCCCGCAACAAATCCCCTCATCCAACACAAATGAACCCTGGCGCATTGAATGGAACAAAGCGCCTAGGAGGGGAGGGGGGGGGGGTGAGGACAAGGGCAATCTATGTAGGTGCCGGTGCTGGGCCAATTCGCGCCACCAACAACCTGCGAAATGGCATCATAAATTTGAAACAATCGAACCGAATGGGGCGCGAGGGGAAGATATATCGATAAAGAGGGAAGCGAGGGGTGTGTTGGGGTCCCAAAAGCAAATCCATGGCCACTTGGGCACCGGCAGCGCGATCTCCTGGAGTTTATCTTGACGCTTATTCGCGTTTAACTTCGACAAAGATCGTTTATTGGAGGGATTTGTTTAGGAAAAACGCTTCTGAATTCATTTAATGAAGGTGAATTTTATGCAAATTCTCGGTTATACTGCAGCTTTTTTATGCTACATTGTTTGTATTAAAAACACTTGTTAACGGTGTGTAGAAAAGTAGTCGGAAATTCGTAAGAATATTCCACTTGAAAGCCAAAATACTCTTCACTTTTCGACCAACCTAATATCTGGTAAGACGAGGATTTGATTTCACGAAATTGACCATCGGTTTGCCCTTCGGCTACTCTAAGCGCCCTTTACCACTGCCTGCCTGCACTTGATCACCGGACAACCTGAAAAACATTCCAACTCCGCCTCGGACCCGGCGGTCCTTGCACCGGGTCCTTGCGAAGTCGCAGATTTAAGCCGGCCGATTACATTTATGCAACAAATTATGCATTGTATTATGACTTAAATTGGAATCGTTGGGCCAGCACCGAATGCTCCGACTGCTGATTGGGAGGTCGACGTGGTCTCGATTTATGACCTCCGTAGCCGTCGCGGCGTCATCGGCCACCATTTTCGGTCACTGCGGTCGGCGCTGCGCGGATGCTGCACGCGATTATTGTATTGGCAGCTCCTGGGACCGGAAAGTGTGTGTAATTTCGTGTCTTTTAACAAGTTAACAGTCAGAACAAATGGAAATCGCAGGATCGCCCAGGACCGCATGCGTTACCCAGGGTCCCAGGGTCGTAGGGTTCCTCGCCTGGTCCTGGCCACTCTGTCAATTCTGCGCGCGCGCCCGCCATTGTGTTTGCTGGCTGCTCGCTGCTGTGGAACGAACGCAAAAGTGTCAGAAGTGTAGTTGGCGCTATCTGGTCGCACAAGATGAAAGCCACGGCGTGCCGAAAAGCGAGCCGCCAAAGTGCGTTCCGGTGGCTTTGTCCCGGTGGCATGGCGTCGGGCAGGCCTCTCGCACGCCTCTCGAAAGTGCATTATTTGCTGGTAAGTAGTAGGCACTGGTACGGACCACCGTGAATCGATTGGAAAAAGCAAGAGGATGGGGTATGTAAACAACGCAGAAACAATTGTACGAATGCCGGGTGGAGGTCGCTAGGGAAGATGGGGAGGAAAAGAGGGAGAAACGATTTGGAAGGACTTGGAACCATGGCCTTGGATAGGGCGTGGAATGGACGACGGTCTTCGCCATTTATTTCTTCCAATCGTCTTATTTATTGAAATAAATGATTCGTGGATTTTACGAAGGAATCTGAAAGAATTTTTAAATACTCTACGAAACACTCTTCTGGGGATTTGGATGGAATACAGTACTAGATATCATTCAATCTTACGATACGATAATATATAATTCTGTAATACTTAGTGCTCAGATAATAAAATGGTTTATTCGATTTGAGTGGTGTTGCTATTACTAACGCAATTACTATTGCCATATTTGTTATATTGTATCTAGTAAAGCATTTGCCATCATTTTTTTAGCATTTGTATTGTATGGCTGCATCAAAACTGCAAAACTCTTTTGCTCGAGTTTATAAACTTAAAGATTTCTTTTTCATTTGTCCTCTATATCTTTCACAATACCAGTAAACGTCGGATAATTGTACATGTCGTATGTTACTTGTAATACCTCTGTTACTTCCACTAATAATCGTTTAGTTTGAGTTGCACCATTATTCAACAGCTCCTGCAATTTTTTGTCTGCGCATTTCTGTAATACACCATAGAACGCAGGACATTCAACAACACAACCGTAACAAAAGTAGCTTCCAGATA
>NC_064874.1:33919402-33949402 GCF_943734745.1 Anopheles darlingi | reverse complement strand
GGGGTTCCCGCTGGTTTTTGGCGCGTCCCCGGCCCTGAAGATCCGCCGTCGCCGCAGCAGCAGCAGCATCCGCGGAGCAACGCAGCAGAACCAAGATTAACGGCCGCATGGGAATCGGATGCCGTGGCCCCTGGGGAGTGGTACTGGAGGTGCTGGTATGGTCCTCCCGTTGGAAGTGATACCTCACGGTAAACACACACACATCGCATCGGTCTCCTCCAGTCATTCTCGTCACTTATCGCTCTCCGGCCATCCAGTCTGAGTGAGGATTACGGACGCGGGCTGAGCTGAGCTGAGCGGAGCGGAGGATTTCCATGATTTTCGGGGCCCCCGGAACATGCTTATGACATTGTAGTCATATCATGACATCATATTTTACACTTTAACGTATTTCTCGACTCCTTCGCTGACGGCTCCCCGTGCGATAGTAGGCGCTGGTTCTCTTCTCTCGAGCTCCAAGATCCCAAGAGTAGGTTATCGCATCGCGCGCATGTATCTTGAGTCTCCGAGAAGGAAGACGACGACGACGACGACGACGGAGCGAGGTGTGAAGCATACAAAAGGCGTAAGGCGCGCGCGCGCCCGTGCGAAGGCGAAGAGAGAGCATGAAGTAAGGAGAAACCAACAAGAAAAAGGCAGAAAAGGCGAAGAGGTGAAGGGGTGGAGGGAACGGAGACCAAAGTCAAACATAGACTCAATTTAACGCGACGTTTAATAATGATGTGGAAATTAATATGTTGGATGGTAATCTCTTAATAACATCTTCTTGGAAGAACTCGCCGGTCAGAAGGAGGGAGGAAGGTGGGTGGGATGGGGAGCGCCTGTTGCTGGCCAGCAGCAGGAGGGGCGTCGAAATCGTGATTGTAGACTTTGAGTTCCTTGCTTTTCTTCTTCTTCTTCTTCTCTTGAGGTTCTTCGCGTTTTCCATATTCTATTCAACTTCTTCGGGAACCGAGCGAGCCACGGGTGGCATCTATTTAGTCTGTGTGCGTGCATGTGTGTGTGTGTGTCGAGAGTGGTACTTTGAGCTGCGATCCTCGTCACCAAGGGCTCGTCGCTTGGCTGCCTACCTTGAGCCACTCTTCTAATCAGACCAGACGCTATACGATATGCTCCAGGGTCTCCCCCTTTCTCTATGCTATGCTTCAACCTGCATTGGCCTCGGTGCATCATATCTCTCTATATCTGTCTCTCTCTCTCTCTCTCTCTCTCTCTCTCTCTCTCTCTGCCCTCTCTCTCTCTCTCCTCATTCTTCTGGCATATCTGACCCGCAAGATCTCCAACGAGCGCTGTGTGTAAATAGAGCCTCTGACACTGACTCTGGCTTCGGACAAGTCGGAGTCTAAGCACACACACACACCCCATTGTCCTCGGTTCCTGGGGCTAGCTGGGACTCGCCTCGACCATCGTACCGGACCGGACTACGTACCGGCGGCCAGCCCCGTCCCCGGAGACCGTAATATGATCAAATTAGTTTTGATATCGTGATAAGCGCGCTCATAATTTTCCGCCTCTGCTGCCTTCACATTCCCGTTCGTACCATTCCCGTTGCCGATGACGCGATGAGCACCGACTGCCTGCCTTGTGTCCTCCCCTCCCCGCCGGTTTCGTTGACAGACCGTGTGTCCGTTGCTGGGGTTGGGGCGTGCCGTGACGCAGCGCGGTGTTTAGCGTCGCAATGATGCGAATGTGACAGGACGGGTTGGGCATTCCACAGCATGCATGGACGGACCAGTGCGCGGTGTCATACTGTCACCACAGAAGTGACAGCGTGTGCCTTCGTCGGCGGGCTCCGCATTCACACAGACAGATGATGCACCTTCAGCGAGCGACGAACCTTAAAAACCGTCGAGTACCTTCACCTGATTGTCAATTTGTGATTGCCCCGGGCTCGGAAAGCCAAACCGTATCGAAGTAGCCGACAAAAGTCGTCCCTAGTGATCGCTCCGGGGCTTATTGTCGCTAGGGCTACTGCGTTCCGTCGCCATTATGCGTAACGCCTCTCTCTCTCTCTATTTATCGTTGTAATGCATCTCCTTCAACGGGTGTCCTTCAATTGTTTTGTGTTTTTTTTTGCACTACTTGTACTGCACAACTACTTTGCATACCTCACGCCCCTGGCATACACACACGCACACACACACACAGACAGGCACTTATTCTAGGCGCGTTTGTTCATTAGTGGCGTCATGTAGTACACGGTTTGCTTAATTTTTAATTGGAGGCGTGAAACAATTACCCAGGCCAGCCAAGTGTCATGTAACACACACACACACACACACACACACACACACGCGCGCGGTTTCAATATCAGCAGCCAGTTATCGGCAGATGAGACAACGTGTGCGTGAGTGTGTGCAAAGCAAAAGAAAAAAAAACCCCGCGAAATGTGCTTACATAAATGGTAATAAAATTAAAATAATTAAATTAAAACCGGCAACATTAACACAATGTCCACCGGTGGTCGGTGCAGCCGGGCAACGCGGGGCGCTCGCTCACGATGCGGTGTCAACCTAATTGAGTGACAGGTACCGAACGTGTTTAATAAACATTTTGACGTGCGCGTTCGTTCGACAACACGAGTGAATGTCACCGGGCAGTCCCAGTCCCAGGCCCACTATCTTCTCGAATCGAAAATTAAACAGAAAAAAACGCCAACATTATGCGCCACTCTTGATAGCCAATAAAAGATAACGGACGGACCCGGCGAGGGGTGGGAAAAGGACCCGGGGGCGCGATGCAAATAAAGAATGCCTTAAGTAGTCTTCGTCGTTGTCGTCGTCGTCGGTCCACAGCCGGACACTAAACGTGGCGGCACAACAGGCGTAGTAATTATTTCAGCTTCTGTCGTGCGTGCATCGGATGGTGTGTGTGTGTGCGCGCGCTTTGCTGATCGACGGACGTCAGCAGCTGATTTAAGCTGATGCCACGGTGCAGACCTGCCTTGGCAGCAGACACTTGGAGCACGGCAGCGAATGACCGGCATAAATCTTTTCCCCTCCCCCTGCCACGGACCGGCGAGGGGCCTATTGCGAGGACATGCAATGTGTCAGCTTTAATCATGGTTTTGCAGTGTGTGCAACAGTGGCCGCTACAGCGTCAATAGCGGCGTACAGACGTTTGACGTTTAGCAAATGAGTGCAGCTGCACCCGGCAGTGCCCGACAGACAGAGAGGCCATTTTGTGCACAAAAGAAAGCAAACGAAATGAGTTTCACGCGATTGAATCCGATCATGTTCCGATCAACAGTACCTGGCACACGGCATGGATGAGCAGATGAGCAATCGAACCCCCGGGAGGGGGGGCGAGAACAGGAAATGCGTAGCACGCCAGGGTTGAGCTAACCAGCTGCCAGTTGAGCTAACTGAGCGCAGGGTTTACTGTCATCCATTCGGCTACCACTTACCTGTGATGGAAACTGGCTACAAAAACCATACCAACTCATCAACCACACATGCCATTGCAACGGTTATGATTTGCATCAATGTTGTTGTACTTCGAAAACCCCTTTTTTGTTTTTTTTCTTTTTGTGCAAACAACAAAGAGTAACCACCTTCCATCATTCAACAACAAAATCAACAAACAAGTTGGTCACACGAGAAAATGGAGGCGGTGTGTTAAGTATGCATAACTCTTACCCAATTACAGCTGACAGTTTTAAGAGCACCAAAAATAAAGTATCAGTCTTTCAGTCACTGCAGTCACCTCGAACTCAATCCCGGGGAACCGGCCCGGGGTCTCAATCCGCGTGCCCTGCGAAAAAGGTAAACAGATCACTGTGTTTATGATGAAATTTACACACACACACACACACACACGATTTTTATTGCTTTCCAAAGGCCTTAAACCACCCAATACCCGGGGAACGGGGAGCCTACGAGGTCGTGGTCGACGGGGAAGATTGCGAACTGGCGGGGCCGCGGGGTCATAAACAAAACCAACACACACACACACACACACACGGTCCCGAAGGCGCCCGAAGACATCATCTCGCTCGCACGCTTAATCTCTCAATCATTAAGTTCCTTCCGTCTTCACTGTTCGCGCCAAGCGGCTGCCTCCGTACAATATCTCATTTTAGGGACCCCCAAAAAAAAACGGGGTAGAGCTCCGTTGCAGAGGAGAGTTGCACCAGAGTTGCGTCGCGAGTCGCACGGAACCAGCTTGCCATCGGCGCGTTGCAATTATGACGCGTCCGTTTGCGTCCCGCAAGATCCCGTAACACCAAACACCTCCTCCTCGGACTCGCGAAAGGACGCGATCAACGCGGGTGCAGATCGTAGATCGAGAGCAGCGTCGGTTTTTACGTTTTTCGTCGGAGCCGGTTGGCTGGTGGTGGTGCGGCCATTCCGGGTTTTATGGGAGGCTTCTTAATTAACCGATACAGATTGTTCGAAGGTAATTTCAGATAAGTCACTTCTGCGCGGTCTCGGGGACCACAACTTCCTGTCCGCGCGGATGGCAGGGCAGGGATGTTAATGATGGGCCTGATGAGAATGATGGAAATTGATGCGAACGGATCCCATCGATCGATTAGCTGGCTGCTGCTGCTGCTGCTGCTGCTGCTGGTGGTGTTGGTGGTGTTGGTGGTGAAGATATCGTTTGGCAGGAGCAGCAGCTGAAACGACACATTTCGGCTTTATCGTTCCGTCGAAATCGTAAACCGAACTTCTGCGTTTAGCAGGGACCCTAGCATCGGGGGCTAAATCAGGACCGGGGAGCGAGGTGCGTGCGGGAAGGGAGGCCATGGACCATCATCATCACACACACACACGCGCGGTCCATCACATGGTATGGCACGTTTTCGCGTGCGGTTGTTTCGTTTTAAGGTTCGAAGCACAAAACCAATAAAATGCGATCCCCATTACGACTGGTGACTCACTTTTTGGCACGGTGGGGAGAGCCTCTGGCATTGTATTCGCCGATCATTGTATTACGATCGATTCTCGAAATTGATTTTTGGTGTCTTGTCGTTTGGTGTACCAGGTCCCCTTCCCCGGCCGCCTGCCGGTACTTGCTGGATGGATAGTGTATTGGTTTGGTTTGTGTTTGATGACATTATCCGCATGTTCGTGATTTCGGCGACAGCTACTAGTGCGATGTCCTAATTCTGTTTTCGGTGGTGGAGGGATTTATGAGAGCCGGCGTAATTTGGTTAAACAATGGTCAGAGATAATGACGCTCAATGAATAACGTATGAACGGATTTTTGGCAGGACAGGGATATCGGCTTTGTATTTATTGCGTTTTTTGCTATTCGATTATTAAACACAATGATTGATATTTATTGATGCACCGTAGTGATTCGCACGAAAATCGAGATTAGTAGTATAATGTTATAGCCTCTGCATGATAAACGCTCCTTTTCAGTTGAACCATTTCAATGCAATTATCATCTCAGCTGTTCTTCCGTATTAACTGAAAGCAAAAGTAAGAAGATTTGAGAAACATGTTTCGTGGAACTTAGATCCGTATTACATACTACAATAGGTAATGCAATTGAGTGTTTACGCTCCACAAACAAACGCCCGAAAATAAGCTGCCATAGATGTTATAATACTTTTTTAAAACAATTTTTCGCTATGAAAATAATATGTTGCATCGAAAAAATATGCAAATATTGTTACGAATCGTAGACATGATCTTTAAGGGCAAAATATCATTTTTCCTGCTTTAATATTGAAGGAAAGTAGTAGTAGTAGTAGATTTAAGAAGGCATATGTAGACTACAATCGATACCACCAAAAATCTGTAGAAAAAAAATTCTTTTAAGGCTCAGATTTGAATTCTGTTAAATCTGAGCGGTTTGGAAATTTAACAGCATTTCAACACGAATCTTCAATCGTCATATGACGTCAAATGATGTGCGAACAGAAGGTTAGCATGTTTTTCCATGTCTTGTTATAAAAATTTTAACGTTAAATGTCGCATAAAATCTATGCAAAACAAATGAAAAACTGGAAGACACATTCAAAATGTAAAGTTATCTTTTTTAACAGGTTGATACGTTTTTTATATTGAGCTGAAACTTGTGATTCAATATTGACTCATTTCATGTACATTAAACCGTAAAAACTCTTGTGTTTCAATTCAGATCATTCCGAACCTCAAAAATTAGGTGACAGAGCTTCTATGCTCTGTGGTTGTTGCTGACCCCAGAATAAATCCTTATAGTGTGAGTAGCCGCAAAAACACAATTATAAACAGATATCGCTTTTGAGAAATATTCATCTTTTAGTATTCATTCTTGTGCAATAAAAAAGGTTTTGCTGCCCGACAATACTAAATATCAACGTATTTCATGGTTCAAGACATTATTATAATATCGAAATCATGATTGCCACAACCCCTGCTGCCAAATTTAACAACCGTTGCGCATTCTAGTTATCATGATTTGCAAAAACGACCAGAATTTATTCGCACAACATAAGTATTGTAGTAGTTTAAATCAATTGATTAAAGACAACATTTGGCATATCAAGAGAGTTATTGCTGCAGAACTGCTCGGTGTGTCTCCAATTACACAAAACATTTGGCTGCCGGAAACGATACAAGTTGAACAGTTAGAATTGAAGCCTGATGGTATCAATTGTCCCTAATAAGGTCAACCATCTTTTAACAATCTCTTTCTTTTGTCAAACTAAAAACCAAGTCCTTCTCATTACTACACTTCGCAACCACCAATAATTGTGGTTTATGGTGCTGGCGTGTAATGACCGTTTGTGAGGTACATCAATTGCAAGAAATTACTAAGCCAACGCCCTTCCCAGTTCCATCGGTCCATCCGTCCATATGACAGCAACAACAGAAACTTAATTAAAACGCTACTCATCTTTGCCACTCACCACCGCGTGGTATTCAAACAGCATATGCGCTCTGTTTACCGCAAACGCCATTTTCCTAACAACTTTTGCCAAATTGAATTCTCCTTCCGTCTCAACGACGGCCCCAAAACACGTCAAACGCCACCGTCAAATACCCATGCGCGATGCCGGCTTTTGGGGTGCGGTTTCGAGAGCGGCCAGAACACAACTCCAACTCCAGCGCCGCGGTAATCGGTTGCTCCATAAGTCGTAATAACACAGATGAACCCGTAATTCGATTTTCGCTTAACGAACCTACTCGGCACAACAGCCAGGCAGGCAGACAGACAAGCAAACAAGCAACCCTCTGATGCCAACCGCCATATTGCAAACACAAAAAGAAAAACCCATCGCCATCAAAATAAATAACTTTCCATCGATCGATCCTGTCGGCCGCTGGGTTGCGGCGATGGTGAACCTGGTAACCATCTCGCGTTATGCTCCTCCCGGCCCCCTTCTTCTTCTTCTCTTCCTCCCAGAACTCCTTTTTGCTGCCTCGGTCTGTTGGCCACCACGTCGAAGTCGAAGCTCGAAAGCGCCTCGAACGCGACAACGACGACCAGAAGGTGCGACCGCAGCGTGTGGATCGATAATAACGATAAATGATATCAATAAAATGCGACAATTTTCGCATTAAATGAAGCGTACACAATGGTCTACTTGGACCCGGCCGTGCACACTACTACTACTAATCGGCTTTCAGAGCCCCGGACCAAGAGGACCAAAGCAGGAGAGCAGCCTATCTTTTAAAGCCTGTCATAAACAATCACCTAAAGGCACACGCCTTCTGGTGCCCGGTTCCTGGTGCCTGGAGCCCGGAGCCCGGAGCTGCCTTTCCTTTCCGGAGCCCTGAATCCTTTTCAATTAATCTTTAATGCCGGTCCGGACCGGAGATAAAGCCGAAAGCACAATCCGTGTGGCCATAAGCACGCCAAGAAGACTAGATTGATTCTCTTTTTCTGCTGTTGTTTCTTCTTCTTCTTCTTCGTCGTCGAATTGCATACATGTTTGGTACAGGATCATTGTCACCAGCGGCGGCGGCGGCGGCAGAAAGCCTGGGCCATCCGGAGGATCCCGGGGACTGGTGGTTAATGTTTTCTGCTCATCCCCGTTTTGCGCAGAGCCAGAGCCAGCAAAGAACCAAAGCATCCATGTTGCAGCTGCCGCAATCACTACAATCAGGCTGCTGTCCTCGCACCCTGCACACCACCGCAACCTTCGCAACCATCGCACACAAACGGAGCAAATCAATTGTGGCGAAAGGATCGAAACATTCGCACCAACACCACCACCACCAACAGCCCCCGCTCTGCTGCTGTCACCCAATTAATTCCGAAGCGGCCAGCGGCCAGATAAATGGCGTTTTCCCGGGTTTGGTGTTACCCGTTTAGCAGCATTAAGAGGCACAGATCAGTTATGATTAAGAAGAGAAGAAGAAGAGATGACGGCAGAGAGGGGGTAGGGAGGTTGAAGAGGATGAAAGGAGGCCGAGATGGGGGTGCTGGGAGGCGTGGCTTACAACGCACATCAATTTACACCATATTTACAGCATAACAGCATAATTCCGCGCACGCGAGCGCTCGGTTGTGTGCGTGCCGTCGCTTTTCCGGTCGCTAGGTTACGCCTTCTTTTTACAGAAAACGGGCTTATGTACTTATTGATGCTGCTGCTGCTGGTGCTGTTATGTACTTATGTTGCTCCGATTACCAACACACAAACACAGCTGATGCTGCTGCTGCGGGTGCTGCCGACGCTTTCGTCCAGTTTCACTGTTAAAATGCTGGAAATTGAAACATAAAATGCTTATTTATCCGGACAGAGGATGCGCGAATGCGCGGTTGGTGTGTGTCATGTGCCTCGGTCACTCCGGGCCTGGCCGGGTGCTGGATGAGAAGATGAGCAAAAAAAAAACAACACTCCCGAAATGGGACGCGTTCGTTCGTTCGTTCGTTTATCTGTCATTACTTAATGCCCGCCTTTATTGCTTCGTTAAGTTGTGTTCGCAGTAGTAGTAGCAGCACCAACCGGGCTCCTATGTGCTCCGAAAGGATGCTGCTGTTCTAGAGTGGAATCCGTTCCTGATACTAACATTCGAACAGCAGCCGTTGAGCAGCCATTGAGGAGCCATTTATAGCAGGAAGTGTGTCTACTTTCCACAGCAAATAGACTGGAAAGAACATCGTCCATCAACACTCCAACGCTTGGAAAGCAACTCGAACTTAGTACCCCTTCTCCCCTTGCCCCGGGAAACATCTCAATTGCCTCACAAAACTCACCTCTCACCTCTCAATGGTCGGGTTTTTGCTTCACGGGTAAACGGTTGCCGATTTCCTCCGTGCACCTTGGACTATGTAATCACCAACCATGGCCCTATGATAAATGTGATTAAGTGCTCATTTCAAAGCGACCAGCCAGCCAGCCCCATAATCCACACACATACATTTTTGCACCACCTCTCCGGGCCTTTCACCACACCACGAACGGCGTTATGTTTTCTCTGTCTCAAAATCGTGAGCATACAATTCATCCAATGAAAAATGGAGACCCGCTCCTTGTAGAGAGGGGACTCCTCGAACGCTCTCTGAGCTGATCTATCTTTGTATCGCAAACACAAACACACACAGAGACAGACTATTGTTCATCATCAAGGCTTCGGACGGGATTATCATCGACCGAAGAGTGAAGCATCGCATTAGTACATAGAGAGAAGATTCGCACAAACACCAGGCAGGTTACATAGGGGCTACATAAACACTTGGCACATAAAATCCCCCCCCCACCCCTTCCTCCCACCCACTAACGAGCTGCTACTAAATAGCATCTAGTGGTAGAAAAAAAAGGGACTGGGAAGCGACCAACCAACCAACCAACTAGCAGCAGTAACGTCACGTCGGCACATTTACTCCGAAACCTTCTTAACGTTAACGCCAACAAGACCCACACCGCAAACGATGACTAAAAATAGGTTTGGCGGGGTAAGGGAGCAGTTCAACCGCCTCCTTCTTCTTCTGCGGCTCTACTATGGGAAGCAATTTTCGTTTCACAAAATAATTAGGGTTATTTATGTTCTTTTTCATTTTTCGGCATAAATTAACATCTTGTTAAATGCGCGGGCGGGTGGCATGGGGGGCAATTACCGTCCAGAGAGTTCCAGAGGAAGGGTGGTATCATGGCGCGCATAGGGCATCTGCTTTGGTGTGCTTTACTGCTGTACCGGGCACACCACCAGATTACACACCCGCTATCATAGCGAAGGGCGCGCGGAGTGAGAGTGAATGCATTATCGAGATCCTGAAGAATGAGAAAATTGTTGCACTTCACGTCCCACAGTCGCCCGTCGTCATGGCCATTGGGGTGTACCACCACCACCACCACCATCACTACTACCACCACCACTACCTAGATAACTCGTCGCTGATTGTTGACTAATTCTTTCCGACCACTGCCGACCGATGCGGAGTGCAACTGTATCTGATCAACCGTCGTGTTCCGTAGCCCTTTTTGGGCCGCTAGCAAGAGGAGGGGTGTGCCAAGCATCTGGTACATCGGCGTGTTTTCGCTGTTGTCGTCGTCGTAGTTGGCGGTGGCGGCGGCAACGGAAATTTTAGGCATTCCGATTACGCTGTAAACTGTTTTCCGATAAAAAAAAAACCACCCCCCGAAAGAGTCAAGATATGGTTACTTAGACCTCGCTTAGGCTTTGGCTCTGCTTGCCCCTTGGGGGTAATAAAACAAAATGAACAGTAAACCCGGAACAGTGTGTAGCCGGAACAGCACCGCATCCGCATAATGATCCAGCGATCCAAACTGTGGAAATAATGTAGAAACCGATGTCACGAACTGTCCCGGACACATTAAGTGTCTTAAAGATGAGGAGCGAACTGGGGTTTTCCCTTTAACAGCACAGTACAGTTTTAAAACGGAAATCTAACCTCAAATCTCAAACCCATCTTCCAGTGGTCCTTTCTTCGGGGTCCTTTCTCTTTTTTAAGCTTTAACTACTGCATCGTAAATTACGGGTTGCAGTTCGGAAGCTGCTGCTTTCTACGTCGTCTCCCAGCCCAAAAAAGGGATGGTGAAAAAAGGACGAGAAAAGGTGTCTAATTTTATGGCCCGCCTCTGCCTTTGTCGTACTGATACGCGCAACCCCTTATCCTTATCTAACATCGAGATCCGGGGGCTGGCGGAGAAGCATAATGCTAGGCCACCGTTCATCTGTGACCAAGTCACGTTTGAATAGCGTTGCAGTGGTCCCCCCCTTCGCTAGTATTCGTTCGCAGAGCAGTAATTCAACAGCAGCAGCATAAAAGAAAAAGTTGGAATATTAAAGAGTGCAGTGCGACCTACGACGTCTCGACAGGCGATACCAAAGGGGAAAAGAGGAGAGGAAAGATGATTCTTTTTGAAGAAATGAACCATAAAAATATAAGAATAAAACGCGCTACCACGGAAAAGGGACGACGACACTGTCTCGAGTAAAGAAAAGGGATAACTTTGCGCTCGAGCGCTGGCCAGCTATCCGGTATCCGGTACTACCGCAGAGCAACGACGATGATGATGATGACGATGATGCTGCTGCTGCTGCTGCAGCCCGTGCAACGAGCTAAAACTCTGCGGGGAAAAGCTCGGAAATGCTCGATGAATCGAGATGGTGGTGTCCAAGATCCATTGTCGCTGCTCATAAAAACGGCTACGGAAGCAAAAGTTTACCGAACTACGTGAGCTAGCGTCGACGAGTCCGTCCCGGGGTCCGAGAGTGTTTCATTCGGTGATTTATGTCCAGAGCCAGAGAACTGTACTGTAATGCAGCTTCTTCTGAAGGATACGGGTTTGAGATTAACATTGTAGGAAATCGTATCGCGGAACATTATCTAGGCGTGTTTGAGCCGTTGTTTGAAGGATGTTTTTTGGGGGGAAATGCATCAGGATTCCACAGGAAGTGCTTGAAGCTCACAATAAAAGGGGATTGTGACAGACTTTTCTGGGAGGCTCATATCGGCTACCAAACTGGTTTCGACTAGTTTAGAATATGTTTATCACACAACAATGGATGACAATATGTACTTCTCGCTAGCGAGAGCTACCAATATACAGTTTTCCGTTCAAAAATATTCCCAAACGGCTTTTTCTACTATATTATAGCTCGTTTATGCTAGTATTCTAATGTTCTGATGATGAAAACTGTTTCCTATTTGAGATCATTTCGTTTCCTACATATGATATGAAGCAATAAGAATTAAAGCAAATCTATCTTAGAACTGCTTGAGCAATTTTAATCTTCAAATTTTAGTTGGTTTGTTTCGCGGCTTGAAATATTTTGGTTGCGCAAGGAAAAAAAAAGCTTGCTTAGTAGAGTAATGGAGCTTTATTTAGTACAATCAAGGAGCACCTAATTGAAAACCAAAGGCTAAATTTTGTTATAAAATAATTTCTTCTCTAATTTTGCATTCATCGTTGATTTAGAGATTAAGATACACCGTGAAGCATCATAACGAAAAGCATAAAAATACGTATCGTTAATTGAGAGAAACACATAAAATAAACAAATAGTTTACAAAAGATACCAGGTTTGGTCAATTGTTCGTATTATTTTGTTGATATATTTTTTTATATTTTGCTCACAATTAGGCAGCGAAAATAACAAATCATGCGAGCTTAATTACCCCAAGTACCATTTAGTTTAATACCAACATAAAGCAGCTTAAAATAGGTATCACAACGAAAAACAGGAGCAAAAGCAATGATTAATACACAAATACAACGCTTCCTTCGGTCATCTAGCTGTCCCCGAGGATTTTACAGGAAATCGAGATCGATAAATGACGAGGAAATTGTTTGGACCGTAACTCAAAATAATTCGAATTATAACGAACGGAAAAATTTAACATTTCCGGCGATTCCCTTCGCGAAATAGAAGAAAGAATATTCGGCATAGACCATTTGTTGTGGGCTGGTAAATGGATGTAATTTAAGCATGTCACAAACAAAATTGTCCTTCATTTGCTGAACAACGAAGAACATCGTACACTGCTCCTATAAGCCGAAACCTAATATCGATCTAAGGACATCCGCAAGGTGGTTTACAACGCGACAACGCTTCATGCCATCGCCACCCCACAGCACACGATGAAATGATGTTGTATTGGAACCTTTGTTTGCATTGGTATTCCACAAAACCCCCCTCTTTATTTACCCTCCCTTCGCATCAGCAGCAAAGCAAATCTAGTAAATCATTCAAAGAACACAATCTCCTCCTTATGCCATTCCCAGCGGTACGATATCGGTAAAGCGATGCTGCAGCATTTGAAACACTTGTGTTATGAAGAGTCCCTGGTGTTTTAAGCATATCTGCACCGCACCTCAACAGCCTTACATCAAACACACACCTCGCCTCGCACTTCATCACCGTGGTCGACGATGACGCACGCACCCGTCGACGAGATGAGATGAGTAAACATTTTCCGATCAACCCGATCAGATCGGTATTTACCCATTTTCCCAAGCACGCACGCACGCACTCACTTACGCATGGTCGTCGTGGTGCTGCTAGTGGTGGTGACGCTGCTCAACCTTGGGGCATGGAATGCGGTGTACCATGAGTAGTGCCGGTGCTGCGGTTACCCGATCCAATTACCCACGCTCTACACAAATAATTTAAACCACTTTGCCCTTCCCTTAACCCCCACCTACCAGCCTGATTCAATTATCGCCCATCGTGTGTGTGTGTGTGTGTGCGCGGACCCCCCAATTCCAATTCCATTTGTGTCCCCATTTTTGGGCCAACCCATTTCGGTTAAATGGTTTCAGAAGGGGCGCGGTTGGGTGCAGAGAGAGAGAGAGCGGTGAGAGTGGCAGTGTAAATGTTTTCCCAGTGATTAAGATTTTAATTGGGTTTATCGGTGCTGGTGCTGCTGCTGTTGCCTGTGGTAGTGGTGGTGGTCGATTGCTTGACGCCACCATCGCTTAGGTGCAGACAATGGTCCCCACCAACCACCGCTTTTCACCTACTGTCGCCTGCGTAATCATCACCATCATCATCTTTACCATCACGTCGATGATGGTATGTAAGTACGCACTCGCACTCCTGCTGCTCCTGACCAAACCGTCACCTGCCGCGATGCCAACGAAAAAGGGGTTGTTGGCAAATATTGAATCGTCCCAATTGCCTACGATTAGTTGATCGATCGCTGGGAGGATGGGCGGATGGGGCCCCGAGGACCACGACACACACAACAATAATGTTGTTGCCGGCAGCAGCAGCACCAACAACAGCCATTTTGCTTTATGTGGCTTTGCGCTTTTCCTTTTCGTTCGCCATTTTCGCACGTACCGTGGTAAGGGCAAGGGGTGAGGTGTAATTTCCGAAATTGAAATTCATTTTGCGACTCCTCGGCGCCTTGGCACCTCGGCACCAAATTGTGTTTGCAATTATCCATTCCCGGTTACGATCGCGATGCGAATTTGACGATCGCCGTTGTTGTCCGTGTGCGTGTGTGTGTTTCACCCTTTTCCGATATCCGTGTTTGGTGGTAAACCGTGGTCATCACCATCACCATCATCATCATCTTCATCGGCTCATCGCCTATCACCATCATTATCATCATTCTCATTAGCCCGTTATCGTCAATTGCAATCACACACACACACAGGTGCTAGTGCCGCCATTATTTGCATTGCGCAAACGAGGAGCTGCGTGCTTTCAACACTCTCTCGATTTGGTCTCAACACCCAAACACTTCACCACCACCACCACCAAAATGGTTCGCAATTCGTCCTGGGTGGTGCAATTAATTTAATCAATTAGAAAATTTTAATTACATTCCACCACTGGACCGCGGACCGGGACTGGCACTGGGCTGGTGGCACGACGGTCCTTGGCGCGAATCATTTTCGCTTGCACCGAAAACCGAAACGGTGTCCATCGTCGTCTATCGGCCATCATCTACTACTGCGTTCAGATAATTTATCACTTTTCGGGGAAAACAATTTGTGCGTGACGCATTGTTGGCATGTCGAAGCAATAGCTGCAGGTGAGCTTTTGGTGTATATGTGTGTGTGTGTGTGTGTGTGTGTGTGTGTGTGTGTGTGTGTCGATGTTATGGCGGGGCACGGTCTGTGCCCCAAATGATCGGGCAGCCTAAGGCCACGGGATGATTTATCATGTTCGCCATATTTGTAAGCGACGAAGATAGTGTCATAAAGCGTGACGCCAGTGTTCACGGGGCCCGCGATGACAGTGACGATTGATATGGCAAAACACACACACAATGGAACGGAACGGAACGGAGACGGACACCAAATCGAAGGCAAACAAATCGACAATCGACGCACAGCGTGACGGCCAGCGGCCAGTCTTCGGGCATGCCCATGCTGGCCGGCCAGTCGTCTGGGAAAATGGCCTCGAATGGACCGGACGACGATCAGGACGAGGCAAAGAGAAATTGTGTTTTACGATTGCCCCCGAGGCTGCGATCTACGCGGGAAGATCTCCGGCAGCAACAGCAACAGCAACATCGGCAACAGCGGCAGACAACCGCTTAATTGGCTGACCGGCCCGGCGTGGAGTGAGCGAGCAATCTCTAGCAAAAGGACATTCCATCTGGATGGATCACGAGCGAGACAGAGAGAGAGGTTTGCTTTTGTTCCCGGGCCAGACAGCTGGTCGTCGGCAAACCAGCAGCAACAGTCCGTGTTCCCGTTGCTATGCCCGTTGCTAAGGAGATGAAAACAAATTAAAACTAATAATAAAGTGGAAAACACAAGGCAGGAGGAGGGGGAAAAGGAAGAGGCAGGACGATGGGCACAGAAGTGGTGGCAGAGTGTCCCCCCCTCCCCCCTACCGGGCCCCGGTGACCGGAGCAAAAGGAAATCAGTTACGCATTCCTTGGGACATCAAAATTACGCCATGCTGAGCGCAAGAAGATAATTTATTTGTTTTACCTTCCCGGACCTTCCCGGACCGCTTCCCTGCAGGCGCTCCTCTCGGTCTCGTGTCAACCATTCGGATGGAGAGGGAGAGAGAGAGAGAGAGAAGGAGCTGCCGAGCGCGGTTGGAATGCTTTAAAGACATCTCATTCCGAATCGGAGCATAGGACTTTTCTTTGTTTTTATTACTGTTGCTGCTGCTGCTGTTGCTGACCGGTGCTAGTTGGGCATTTCGGCAGCGGCGGCGACGGCGGCTGCTGGAATGTTTGCCTTTTTGGCCGGAGTCGAGAGCAGCCTCTTCACTCCGTCCGGTGGAATGGACCGGCGGGCGAAAAAGGTATTCCAGGGATGTTCCCGGGGGGAAGCAGTTCCAGTTTTTTTTTTGGCAAATGTTTATGCAACACATTAACGCAAAATGGTGAGAATAGCCGCATGGAATGCATGGCAACACTTGTCCCCCGCAGCGCATCTAATGCTACGCTTCTTCTGTGGCAGGAATGTGAGGAAGGAGGAGGAAAGAGGGAGGTTTTGTTAGTAAATTGAGATCTCATTCCTGCATCTTCCTTTTCCACATCAGGTGCAATGCATGTGATACATTCATATTTGATTCCGGTTTTGGTGCTACAATCGGCTGTTGATGTATTTTGTTGAAGTTGCTTCAAGTTAGTCGACAATTGTTGACAATTAATGCTCTTAAGATTCAGTTACCTATCTAGGCAAACTATTTTAGTTTTTCGTTGCTGGCTACCTTGATTTCTTAATTACAAGTAGAGTTGCGTGCGTTTATTAGATGTTAATGCTTAAATTAGGTAAAAATAATTGATGCAGGTTAAGGTGTTGAACCTGCCATGCACGTGCTGCAGATTATCCAACCCAAAAATGTGTCCCTGTAGTAGGTGGACATTAACAGAAGCCAACCAGTTAGTTGGTTACTTAAAGTCAGTTAACTTTTCTTTCCAGAAGAACATTATGTGCTAACGCTAGTTATTCAATTGTAATTAAACCGTTGAAAACAAGAACTTTGTGATAAAGTGTGTTAAATCCATTTTTACCAACTGCTATGGTTATTCCCCCCAGAGTGAACATCCTTCGATACAAAATCATGTTTGCAGTACCCTGCAGCATTCAAGAGCTCTGATATTCTGTTAGCAATATGGTCAATATAAAGTTTTTCGCGGGGCTTTCAAGAACATTGAAACAATATAAATACAATGAATATAACAGTGTAACAGATCCTCATTCAATGCAACAATATTGTTAGGGAAAGTGTTTGGTAATCATCGATTGTGCGACTTCATCGCTGCGACAGCTTACTCTATATCGCAATTTTTTCTTCTCCTGGAAGTGAATCTTCGAAGGTGGTTGATTTCCTGAAAATTCGGTTCTGTTTCACTCTGTAACTAACTCAAAACTCAGTTACAAATTTCCCGCAAACAATTCACAAACACTAACTATAAAAGATACTTCCAACATGGTTAAAGATTAAATTGTT
Organism: Anopheles darlingi; assembly: GCF_943734745.1. NCBI lineage: Eukaryota > Metazoa > Arthropoda > Insecta > Diptera > Culicidae > Anopheles > Anopheles darlingi. Next base: position 33,932,123 of record NC_064874.1, on the reverse strand, counting down.
CTCGATTTACCGTTTATATCCAACAGTGTTTTACTTTATCGTTTCTCTTCATAATTGTTGAATGTTTCATATCATTGAATGTTTTCATATCATTGAACCATTAAGTAAACTATCTTCGTACTGCTTTTGAACGAATGGTATTTTATTAAACTTGTATTTCCGCTCAAACCATCCAATTTAGCTACTCTAACTTGACAGTCTTTGCCCAATTTCGAGTATTTGCTGGAATGTGCTCTCACCATCGTTTAATTAGCTTACAGTGATATACAAATCTTGGTATTATTAGTAACAAGCACTCTATTAAAAGTATTTACATAACAGCCAATCGTAGTGCCCAATAATCCAGCTATCCGACGCCCTACACTAGAAAGCAAAAATCGCAAATCGCGAACCAATCGCGTCTCTGTCCCAATGTAAAGCGAACGTTACACTGAAAAGTGGTTTTATGCAGCACCGTTAATCATGTCCGCGCTCCAAGTGGACTCGAAAAATGAACTGCTATTCGCGGCTTCTGGCTAGCTAGTGCTGCCTGGCCGTCAACTACAGTCGACGATCGACGGCTTCCAAAACCGGCGTAACCGGCGCAACGGAGCGGTTTTTAGTAATTCTTTTCCACATTCCCAAAACGGACCGTAATCGAGCAGGAGTACCTCCTTCTCCCTCTCTCTCTCTCCATCACGAGTAACGAGCAATGGAACCGTGTGAAACGATTCCGACCAAAAAAGAACTTCACAGCACCGCATCGAGCAACGAGCGTCGCAGCAATGCAATAGTCAATCAATCTGGCCAATATACTTTAACACCATAATTGCTCCAAACCACACCGAACCAACCGCGGAGTGCTGGATGCTGAAGCCGAGAACCGGGATGAATACAAAGTGAAGCGGAGAGTGGCCCCGAGAGAGGGGGGGAGCTCGAGGCAGCGCGCTGGCTACCAATGCCGGCGCCTTTGCCAACCTTTGCTGCGACCATTGCTGCTGCATAAGTGTGCGCTCGAGCATAAAAGGGAAGGAAATCAGAAATCAATAACTTGCAACTTTATGCACGATTTAATTTAATCAATAGCCCGTAGCCCCCGCTCTCCCCTCTCCCTCCCTTTTTTCCACCTCTTCGCAGCATAAATGCGGCCAGCGGCCGGCCAGTCACCATCACGCACACTCACTTTGTCATTGAATCGCATGTCGTGCCGCCACCGCCACCGCGCGTTGCCGCATCCGTTCCCTTGTCCCTGGCATGGTGGCGTTGAAAACGGCGCGCTGATTGGCGCGCTCGACCGTTGTCGTCGTCTTCGTCGCCGGCCACGGTTAATACCGGCGCAATTACCAATACTTTACTCTGTCACTGGCTGGCGCTCGACTGGCCGCACACCGACGACGGTGACACCGGTCCAGCAGTCCACACACGGCAAAAAGGCGGTCCGGACCACCGGAGATATATGTTTGTTATTATTGTCGTCCATTATGGTGCTCGATTGAAAATTATTGCTTTTCGCCATTCGCGCACTGCCAATGCGCCATTGTCAATGTTCCGCGGAGTGTCCGCGGACTCACCGGTTGCCCTGGCCGTCGTCGTCGTTTGTTGAAAAATGATACCAAATGGAGGGGAAGTGTGTGTGTGCGTTCCATCCGCGACCGGAAAACTCGTCCTCCTCTGGGCTGGGCCGATGGCCGATGAAAATGCAAACCACCTAAGCGCCTAAATTACTACCTCGGCAAAAGGAACACGGAACCAGCCCCCCCGGGGACCCCGGGGGGGTGTAAATTATTCCGAAAACCTTCTTCTCCTTCTCCTGCCCTCTTCCTCTCTTCCTACTGCTTCCTAGGGTCTGTAACGAGCAAAAAAAAAAACAGGCAGAAAGAAATGAAGGCGAATGAAGCACCTCAAACGCGATGGGGTTGCGATGAGTGCGCGAGTAAATAGAGATGTTGTACGTAGGGTCCACGGAAACGTGAGCCCAGTTCCTTCGAGCACGGTCGTTCGAGCCACCGGACTCCGGTCCGATCTGGTCGCTCCCGTGATCGAGAGCCATAGATTACGGCGTGATAATGGACCGATAAATATGCCTTTGCTCCGTGCGTTCCGTACCGAGCTGCCGTCGGCTGAGGGGTCACCGAAGGAAGAGCGGTGGACTCCCGCCCTTAGGCGCCCTCCGAGGGTCCCAGCACGATATCGCGAAAGAGGCTCGCGAGGTGCCTCAACCTCCCTCGTTTTGAAACATTATCATGAATCGTGATGTAGGGAAGGGAGGGGGGGTTCCGAGTGTGCGATAGGTGCTAATTTGCAATAGATTCCAATCCCCCTAGACGACACAATCAACGACACAGAATGTGAAGGTAGAGCTTTTGGCGAGAAGCAGAAAAGGCTCCCATACACACTAAAATTGGTGTTCAGATTTTACCTGTTTTGTAACAAACTTGCTCGATAGTGAACTCAAACAAATTTGGTTCGTTTTATAAGATTTTTTTTTGCGATAGTGGACGCTACGGATGTGTGACTGTTCAGATTTAGAGATGTTTGACACATTTTCATTTTAGTAGGCGACGACCTGTTAAATAGTATCGAGCAAAGATTTTTTCCCCAAAACTGAGCCTTTCAACTCTGCCGGTTGTAAACGAAACGACTGTATGAAGAGCAATTTACCTTCGCAATCTGAACGAGTCGAGTGGGCAGCCGCCATTGTTTGACCAGTAAACTGATGAACAATTCTTGAGCGTGTATGGGAACCCTAAGAAAGGAGTGAGACCTCTTCTACACCACGATAATGCCCTGGAAACGTTGGAACGGGAGAAGGCGTAGCGGCACCAACACCAATACTCTTGCTTCTCGCCGCCGCCGCCGCCACTAAAACCTCAAAGCGTACCACGTAACGGACCGAGGAAAACCCATGGAATGGATATCCTTTTCTTCCGCCCAACGCCCATCGGGTCGCATCGAGTGTCCGCAGAGGCCGCTGCTTACTTTATTTATTTATGCACATTAATGCAGGCTCGAGGTAATAGATTAATAGCCGTTCGTGCTATTACAAGCATAATTTGAAGTCATGATAAAGATATCCCACCAACCCGTCCTCCAGGGTGTCGTGGTCGTGGCCACGACGAACGGCCACAGCGTATAAGGGGCGCGTCCACCGCCTTCTGCCGGTCACTCCACATTCCACCATCACTTTACCGGGACTGATCGTGGTGAGGATTTGTGCTGCTCTGCCGGCCCTTTGGCTGGCCAACGGTTGCTGCTAGCTTTCGCCAGGTTAGTGACGATAGACGTGTCCGATGCGACCACGGCAGCGGCAGCAACAGCAGCAGCAGCAACAGCAACCGTTGAACCAGCAACGACGGAATCGCGAAACCGATCATCGATCACCGGATCGGACCATTCAATTATCACATTATTAAACGTTCACGCTTGTTGTTCGCAATCGATCCGTCCGTCCGGTCCAGCGGCCAGGGTCCAGGGTCCAGGGTCCCGGGTCCAGGGATCATTTTTCATAGAAAACAAAACGTGCACCAGCACACCCCGGTCCCCTCGCTCCCGTGCACCTCGTTTGCAATTGCAATTTTCCTCGCGATCCCCGGCACGATCTCTCTCGGTGTTGGCAACGAACGGACGGGGGCTCTGCTCCGATCCCCGGACATGATGTTCGCCAGAAGCGGTGCGACGATCAACTACTTACCACGTCCTCCATCCTTCTTCTCCCTTGATCCGCGCGTGATTGCTTTGATTTTCGGTTTCGCTGCTTTGCAATGCATTATTCATTCCGACAGCAGCAGCAACAGCAGCATCGGCAGCACTGGCAGCAGCATCGGTGGCGATGGCAACAGCAGACGTGGAGTAGCAATCGAGTGATTGCTGAAAGTGATTCACGATTTGCATCCGGGAGCTGGATGGATGGATGGATGGATGCAGACTGAGGTAAATTCGGTTGCAAAACGCCGGTAAACGGGATCGAACGCCAGCTCCGGCGCGTTTGCAACATTGTTCAGCCCCGCGCTGAAATCGTGGTCCGTGGCCCCCTTTGGCTTTTTGGGATCTGATGCTGCTGCTGCTGCTGCTGCTGGTGGTGGTGGTGGTGGTGGTGGTTCGGTTACATTGTTTTAAGGGGTCAATTAAACCGATCTACTAATCACACCATGTAATTCACCCTTTTGTACCGTTTGGTTACCGTTTCTTTCACTGGAACGGTACCGATTAACCCCACGACTGACCGGGTTTGCAAAACGGAAAACGGGAACTGCGCTCCCTCACCATCATCCCGTGTAATGGAAGTTGGAAACTGCTTGGCCAGCAACGGAAAATCGGAGGGTGATTTGAAACACTTTTCTGTGCAAAGTAATGTACGTTCCTTGTTCTGCAAAGGATTCGTCTGGTAACGGAACTTATTGGAAGGGGTCATATGATCTTAGGTCCGTTTAGAACCTTTGAATGTCATTACTTATGTTAAGGAAGTCGTGAGGAAGTGCCTGTGTTGAATTACAACAATTTTTTTATTTTTAGTGGTATTTATTTTGTATATGTTTTGCCGTTGAAGGTATGGCGAAAAGATGTTTCCATTGAATTAAATTACAGTTCTTATTATGTTTATTTCTTATAACTATCTCAAACCATATTTCCATTTCTGAGTGATTTTTTACTAAATGCAACTAGAAAAACAAATATAATCATACCAGAGATTTTTTCATTAGGATTAGTATTTAAAGTAAGACATTTATATAGGCAGTCTCTTTAGTGTTAAAGCTAATATTCATACTACATTTCCTGTAAATATTTCTTAGAGCCATATATTCGTGCCGTTGAAAACGAAAATGAGGTAAATTTATTAAATGACTAATGTGCGTTTTAAGTTTAAGCGATCGCAGATTTGATCGGGTACAGCTCGAGCTCCAGAAAAGGTTGTGTTCAAAATAGATTAAATAATCGATCGATAGTGCGATCGAATGTCGATATTGACAACAAATTTCAAATGCCAAATTTTGATTTTTCATTTTGATAAAACTGTTGACCAACTCTATGGACCAATTCTTTTTTCTTTGAAAATTTCCTTTCTTTCTCAAATTAACATATCATGAAGTAATATTCCAAAAATACCGTTACTTTCAAAGCTTTTTCATATTTCCTATTTCGAGGTGTTATTTGTTGTTTCTAGTTACACATCAAAATGTTTCTAACGAATGATTACGCGAATTTCAAATCTCAAATCTACGCTCGGTTTAGTATTAGTAGTAGCATACATGCATGTATTTTCGTTTCATGATGACTTTCAATGCTTTGAATTATCTGCCTAACTACATGATTTCCTTTGGTTTTATTTAACGGTTGGTAGGGATTTAATAGTTGTAGTGTAGTCAAGTAAGTGTATGTGCTGTAGATGTAAAGACGTTAGAATTATTGTGATATAAAAGTGCTAATAAAGGGTTTCGTTAGCCATAACTTGTGAATAACACATCCCTCATTTGGGATACAGCAATAACAGTTTATGTTGGTTTCTTTTTAGTGTTTAATCACTTAAAATTTAGTAGCTACAATGAAGCACCAACAAACCACCAACAAACCCCCAATTGCATCATACAGAGAGGCTATTCTTAAACGAAGAAAATGAAAGCATAATGCATATTCGTCATTCGTTCTCGCCAAAAAACGGTGGCATCCAGCCACCACCAGCACTGCTGGCGCTGCTTATTGCGCTGACTTTTCAATTAGCATACCTAATGAAAGGCAGCGATTGCTAACCGATTTGCTGACGAAACAAACAAAGTAGTAATCCTCGCGTCTCGTCTGGCACCTCTTTTAATGCATTTCATGCACAAACCTCCTCCTCCTACCCCCACAAACAGTCCACAAGAAGTTGATTAGACTTTGACTGACATCGAGCGAGACGCGAGGAGCGGAATAGCGGAGACAGGAAAAAAAAAGAGGCCACCAAACCTCATCCGCTTGGTCCGGTGGGGGGGACCGCTAATTGCGTTGTTTGTTGCAATTTACGCAAAACGGTGAGTACCGCGCGCGCGCTCGCTCGGTGCGATGGAAAGATCGTAAAACGAAATGCACCTTACTTTATGGCATTCCTAATGAAGACAATGTTTCTTCTGCTGCTGCTGCTGTTGCTGCTGCTGCTGGACGATGCTCCTCCTCAACATCGAGGCGACAGGCGAGACGAGAGTGATTGGCATGGGAAACGGGACGCTGGACGTCTCGGGGGGGGGCCCGACGGAGTAGCAGCTTCTTGGTAGTGGTGGTGGTGGTGGTGATGCTGATTGGTGCTGATTACCGTTCCCGAACCCCCCACCCCCGGATGGCAGTCCCGGTTTCGTCCCGGAGTGCGGATGACGATGGGTTACTTGGGTATCACTTTCCGGCCTTGCTCGGATCGCGGGTCGTAACACGATACGGAGATCACTTTGCGCCCCCCTTCACCATCACCATCGTCATCATCATCGTCATTTCGATGTCCGAAATGCTGCTCGCAGGAAATCTATCATCGATGCTCATATTTTGTCAGCCATGATTTAACCGCAGGACCCTCTTCCTGGCCACCGTGATGGCCGCCGTGATTTCAGAGCATTCCGACGCTCCGACGGTGATGATCGATGGGACTGACCGCCTGACCGACGTTCGACGATGTTGTTGATGCTCCGCTGCGTATGTTGACATGTAATGTCATATTAAAAGATGAAGCTGAAGCTTTAATTCCCTCGACTGAAATTCGGATTTGGACTCCAAACTATCGCTCGCTCGCTAACCGCAACACCATTCCACATTCCAACAGAAGTGTGAGAGCGATAAAGGTGCGAGGAGAGGAGAGGAGAGCGGAAAGAGGGTCCATTTCCACGCGATGAACGATGGCTGACGATTTAACATGATTTGCCTACGCCATCATTGCCCGGTTCCGCTCCGAACGAATCGATTATCGCCGACACCGCTACCCTCCCCTCAGGGATCCGATCCGAGTCCGGAGCAACGGAGAAATGGTTCCTTGGATTGCTTCTTCTCGGTCCAACGAAATGAAATGCAATCGGGGGCGAATGGGGCGAAGAGGCGAAAACATACAACCGCAGCACGGTGCTCCGATGCTCACGCCTGTTAAGCTATCGTGTTTCCAGTTCCTTCCAGCTCTTCCCCCCCCTTACACGACACCCCCCCGTTACTGGCTCTGGTCTATCATTATTGATTGAGAAATTTGATTTCTTCTCGCCTTTCAATCTCAACCTGGGACCTGGGAACCATGTTTTGTGTGCGTGCGTCCGGCATTTTGGAATTGTTTTGCCACGATATCATACGACGGGGGTAGGGGGGGGGGCTGCTGGTGGCTGACGACCCCTGGCTAGGGGGGAAAGGAAGCCAAACAAAGCAGAGTCCAGGGATCTCGGCGGCCGTTGGCTAGTTCGCGTCTTGGTCGATCGTTGATCGAATCATCATTCGAATCAACGCGCGAACGAACGAACGAACGAACGAAAGCTCATTAAATTAAGTTGATTATTTGATTACGGGCCATGAATTAACATAATTGTTTTTGTATTTTTTTTTTGCTGCTTCAAGGGGTTGCCCGGGATGTGGGGTGCAAGTTGAGGGGGGAAACAAATTTTTTCTCCCGATAACGAACAACCGGTTCTCGCGTGGTCCGGTCCGTGTGGAGCCGATTGGTGTGCAGATTCATGTTAACACTTAATAGATTTTCACTCTCTCTCTCATGCCCCTCAACCCCTCTTTTTCCTTCCATCTTTCCCTTTGATAATCTGCTGCAGTTCAAGTTCGGGGATGATTCATCGATCGATGCTCGCCTCAAATCGAACCTCGATCGATCGATCGAACATTGAGCATAATGCGTGATGGTTTGACGCAAAGTGCTTGATGCTCACGCAAGGGATGAAAAAGGTGGAAGGAAAGGGGAGTGACGTGACAATCGAAAAATCATATCAAATCCTTCCTCCAAAAGTGAGATCCCTCAAGGGAGATTGTTTTGCTTTAACCAACAAGCGATCTCCAGATTTGTTTTGGTCCCCGTCATTCCGGTCCCCCCGTGCCCCCAAAAATACCGAGAATATTCAAATGAGCGTCGCGCAGGTGATCGATCGATCGATCGGTTCCCCCCGGGGTCCCCCCGGGTGCCCGCGAGACTCTCCGCTCCGCCTTTGGGGCGAGAAAAAATTGCGTTCCATTAAATGCGCGACGCGATCGCGCGATGCGCCGGTCCTGCGCCCCTGGCCATAATCCTTCCGAATTCGATCCGATCCGTGTGTGTGCGTGTGCGCGTGTGTGTGTGTGTTCCACGCGCACAGTCGGGGTGCTAATTGGAATCCGAATGAATTGGAAACGCGCGACGCAATGTCCACCGCAGCCTTCTTGGCCAACCTTCCGCGACGTCGTCGTCGTCGAACGCATGTTCCGTCCACTCTCGCGCTGGAGAGAAAGAATGCCAACGAGGTGAACGAGGGGAAAGGAGAGCGCTGTGTTCGGGAATTGAAATGTTGTTTCGACACCTTCGAACGCTGCCTTTCGGATGATCGTTTGTTTCGGAGCGTTCCTCTCTCCCTCCCAGTTAGTTTGTTGATCGATCCGATCCGATCCGATCGATTGCCGGACTTTTCTTCCTTTTTTTTTTGTTTTTTGGTATTGATTTAGGTGGAAAAGGTTAAGTCACCGACGGGCGTGCGTTTTTCACCATCTTTTTTTATTGTTGCTGTTGCTGTTGTTGTTGTGTGCTGCTCGTTCGCTTCGTTTGGTTTGTCGTCCTTTTGGCCTTCTATCTCTCTTGCTCTCTCTCTCTCTCTTGCTTTTTTTTGTTATCGGAATTTATCTTAATTTTACAAGCTTTAAATGTGAGAAAATGAGAATAGTTTGAATAAATCAGACGCGCATCAGTCGTCGTTGCGGTCGTCGCGGTCGTCGCCGTTGCTTCCTCACCAAATCCTCACACCCCGTGGTCGCCACGAGGAACGATCCTCGAGGAGGTTCTCGGCTAATTGATTGGAGTTTTATAGGAGTTCATTTATTAATTAAAGCCCACACGTCGTCGTCGTCGTTGTCGTTGTCGTTGCCGTCTCGGTGCGATGGGTAAGACCCGATGACGATGATCAGAGTCTTGGGACGAAGAGAGAGAGCAAGAGAGAGAGAGAGAGAGAACGATCGCGAGATATCGCTTGGATCCAGGGTCCCGCAGAAGAGGATCGAGAAGAGTTTCACCGCCACAGACGCTCTGTCTGCGGCCACCGAAAGGAAGGGATCCCCGGACGGCCGGTCGATTCCGGTTTGCAATTATTCTCATTCCCATTCCCGGGCATGCGATGATCGCGGCATGCCGCGCCAAAGAAGCTGCTTCGCAAAACAAATAGGGCCCCACTCGTGCACCGCGAACGCACTGCAAGCATCCAATCATGCTGCATGCTGTAGCATCATCAGCATCAACAGCAGCGGCCCATTAAATCGGAAACAGAAAGGAAGCGTTGCGATGACGACGACGACGACGACTACGACGTAACAACGTGCCGGAATGGCCATGGCCCGAGCCCGAGAGGATGCGATGCACTGCGGTTCCTGCGAGTCTGCCCTGTCCGTCTGCCGGGTTCTGCTCGTCAGCCAACCGACCGACCGACCGACCGACCGGTCCTTAAAACCGTCCGCAAGTTCGATTGGACGAATGTCGAAGATTGCGCAAGAGAGATATCATAATCGATATATGCGCGGATTGTGTTTTATTTCGCTCCTCGCGAGCTCCTCACGCTTCTGCTGCTGCTGCTGCTGCTGCTCCGCTATTTTGTTGGCCATTTTTCTTACTTTTTATTTTTCCCCTTCCCTCCACTCTCTAGCTCCCCCTTTTTTCGGGCCCCTCTTTTACTGTAACCGGCGGCGAATCCTCGGGGCCGGCCCCGGAATGAATGAAAATCGAATGAATGGAACCGGGAGTCGGGTCCGCGAGGTCCTGCTGCCAAGGTGGCTGCTTCGAACGCGGTGCTCCGGAATGCCGAGCGCGACGTAGCGACGTCGTGGCCATCGTGCGAAGCGTCCGGGCGTCCGGGTTGGTGTTCCCAATAACAGAAATTAATTGCATAAATTTTATTTACTTTTTCGCTCTCCTCCCAGGTACCGCCGTGTGTGCTGTTGCGTCCTTTCACTGGAACCTCCCTCCAGCAGCATCGCATCGATGGCCACGATGGCCATGATGTGCTCCTCGGGGTCGTGGTCGTCGTCGTCGTCGTCGTCGCAGTCGTTCTACAAATAATGGCATGTTTATCCTTATTTTCCCGCAGAATTGAATTGAATGAAGATATGCACGGGATTAGCGGTGGTAGAGGTGATGGTCGTGGTGATCGTGGTGGTCGAGAAGGTGGTGTTGCAAGATCGCGAGTGTAGCCCCGAGACCGACTGTCGACAGAACGCATCCGCGGACGTGGACGGAGCATACACCATTGGCAAGTCCGCAAATTAGTACCAATGCCAGGGCGACGCGACTAATAATTTAAGAACTGCTGCTGCAGTACCGATAATGGCGTACGTTGGATGTTGTTGTGTTCCGCCTCCCTCACCCCCCCTCCAGAAGGAACGACCAGAGATCTGGAACCATGCTAACGTGATCATGTCATGAACCGCGTTCTCGAGAACGAACGATGCCAGCCCTGTTTAGCGGAAGTGAATAATTGGATTCGAGCTGCTCTGGGCGTAAAGAACTAGAAAGAGATAGATAGATAAAGACCCAGATAGAATAAGGCTTTAAAGGCTTTGTTTCTTAATTTCAAAGAAGTAAAGAGAAAGGTTGTCACAAATAGCATCAAATTTTATTTGGTTTTTTTTCGTTTATTACGAATTTGTGGTCTTGAGACGGCCGATTAAAAGCGTCACATGCTGCCCGTTAAGTGACTTTGCGGTATTATGATTCAAAAATCTTTCAATTCGTTTCATAACTTTCGAACTATTGTTCTTTTCGATGTTGTTGGTTTTTGTGATCCACTTTCTGGACCTCTGTCAACACTACAAGTACCTCATTAACGAATTATGATACGAGACCCAAATTATTATTTTACATTGAGGTGTTGGAGTTTAACACATTTTGTTTCCATAAAATACTACTTGTTAGTTACAAAACTTAGAGAAAAATGCTTTTGCACGCATGTAAACAATATTACAGACTATTATTGGACTATTATTTTAGATCGTTGTAACGTATAGTTTGGAAGAAAAATCCTTATGCAATTTGTTGCATTATTTATGCCTAATACTGTAAATATGACTATTTACTTGCTATCAATTATATTATACTTTTTTCTTGGTATCTATTATCTCGGTACATTATATCTGAATCTACTCTCGCTGATCCTGAGTCATCGCCACCACTGCAATCGAGTACCGTGGGAGCTGCTGGGAGTCCGAAACCAAATCCAAACCACATCCATCGGATCCTTATCACAGTCTACGGGCGGATCGTTCGCTTTTCACCCCACAAAACAGATTACCGCCGATCGAGCGACCGAAGCTAAGATCGCCAAAAACCTTAAACGTTCCGCGGATCTACTACTCTCCCTCTGTCGGCAGATCGTCACCTTGCGATAGATCTTCGCAAATGCGAACGTCTTCGGTGTTTTTTTATTCCACGACACATTCACGCTCGCAGAAGTTTGTCAACCAACCAACAACCTTTTTGGTGATTCGCGATTCGAGATCATCGCGAGGTGTTATCGTCGGTGTAGATCCTCCCGCTCCCGGGAGGACCACAACTCAAAAACTCATCGAAATATTCCCCGAAAGTGGCTCGCGGTGGCTCATTTATTATGGCTGCAGGTATCATAATTAAAGTCCCACCAGTCGGAACAGACCAGCAGACGTGTTTGTGTTTTCTGGCGGCCGTTTTCATGTCCAGAAGCTCGCATGGTCCGTAAACATGCGCGACGTAAACGGATGGAAAATGATTTCAGATTTCCGAGCGCGACCTGCGACTGCGACCGACGACTGACGACGTATCCTATTTCGGTGCTCTTTGGAGGGACAAACCCAATGGGACAAAGCAGACATTATCTGCACGATAATCTTGTCAGCGGTCCGCGCGATCCTCGGAGTTCCAGAAACTCATCAAATGAGAGCGACGGCGCGATGGAAGGCACGATGCTCCTGTTGCTGCTGCTGCTGCTGCTGCTGCTGCCGCCTCTGAAGGAGTAGAAATAAAATATAATAATAAGCCAACATTAAATTATTCCTGCTGCTGCTGCTGCTGCTGCTGCTGCTGTCGCCGCTATTGCTGCCGGTTAATGGTCCTTTCTCGATAATTCCCTTTCGCCCTTCTTATCACTTGGTCTGAACCTGCTGCTTACACTCTAAAGAGCAGCGCCTGTCCGTGTCTTGTCTTGGGAGTAAATTCGGTTCGTTTGAAAACTAGCATTTGATTTTGGGGTAATATGAGAACCAGCAACTACGGCCACGGACGATTTTTGCGGACGATTGCCTGTGAAGCAGCTCGAAACAAATGACACTCTCCACACGTTTAACCAGGATGTGCGTATGTGTGTGTGTGCCCATAACCTCCAACTTTTGCTGCGAGGAAGAGGGGGAAAAAAACCACCGCCATCTCCGATCTTCATCGTGCTCTAGTCACCGGCAACAGATTAACTGCCTCCGATAACCTTTTGGTACGGTGCGCGGTGTCGGTGACTCAATTTGCGGTCCCCACTGGCCACCGGTCACCGGTCACTGGTCGGTCTAATTAGGTGCTGTTTGACATTTGATTAAAACACCGCTCAGGCCC